>NW_010388304.1:9561-19091 GCF_000710305.1 Buceros rhinoceros silvestris | reverse complement strand
CAGCAGGAGGGGAGATGCTCAGCCAGCCCCTGCAGTTTGCTGCTCTCTCCAGTTGCAAGCTCATCTGCACCAGCTCTGCCAGGTCCAGAGCACGGCTGGAGGCAACAAGCCATGACGGGTCACCTCCACAAGGACCCTGCAGCACCAGCTCCCTGCATAAACCCCCCAGCAGGATTTACCACCAGTCCCAGGCTTGCAAGTTTTTCTCCCCTCTGTTTTTCACACCCAGCTTCATTGCAGTAAAGCCCCGAGACAGGTTTGTTTGCAGTCCCATGTGGTGTGTGTGGTTGAGAGGAGAGCTCTGCCATGCTGCTTTTGGTGTGAAGAGCTTCAGGGGAGAGCAAGGGCTGGATGTGGAGTCCTTTAGGAAGCAATCAGGATGGGTGGCATCACTGCTGATGTCCCACTGTACTTCGTCCCTAGTGCAAGGAGAGCGATGGAGCAGAAAGGAGGAAACTCAGAAGAAGACACTGCCTGCAGCACCCTGTAGCAGCAACAACAGATCTTAGGAACATCCGACCTTGCCAGAATGGCAAGTCCCAAGAGCCCCATGGCTGGGAGACCCCTTGGGGTGTCATCTGGCAAATTGTGGGGGCTGCTGGGGCAGCAGCTGGGAGGCTGGAGGCAGGGCAGGCCCTTCCTGGTCTCCCAGCTGCCTGGCAGCAGCTCAGCTGGCTCAGCCAGGCTGCCCAGCTGGCCCCAGTGAGGACAACTCCACGCAAGGAGAGGGCTCAGCTGTGGGTCACAGGCACTGCTGGGTCGTGCATGGAGACAAGCTGGTCATCTACTGCTGCGGGCAGGGGAAGGGGATGTGGGGAAGGCTCCTGGCAGCGCACCACCCTGCCCTGCTCGGAGGGAGGGCAGGCAGTAGGGGCAGGAGGCAGAGCTGGGGGGGGATGTGCTGAAGGACTCCAGGGGAAGGGGGTCCTCAGGAGCTGGGGCAGTGCCACGCCTGTGCCTCGCCACCTTCATTTCCAGAGGCCCCTTTTACACCTTCCCTTGGCCCCGGCTGGCTTTGACCTGGGTGCCAAAGGCTCAGCAGCTTCCCAAGCTCATGTAGCACTTTGGGAAATGTCCCCTCCAAGAGTTTGGTCTCCATGGGGATTAGGTACTGAACAACCTGGGGAGCTGAGACAGTGGCACAAGCGTCCCCACCCTGAGGAGCTCAGCACCCACTGGGCTGGGCTAAGGCAGCAGTGTTGGCTTAACCTTGAGCCTGCTGCAGTAAAGCTTGGTACGCAGATGGGTTTCCTTCAGTCTCCTTCCCAAACAAAATGCTCCAATTCCCTCCAGCTACCACAACTGCAGATTCTTTTTCCTTAAAATAATAACTAAGTCCATGCCGTGAGAGGCTCACTCTTGTCCTGCTTTAATAAAGAGGGAAGATGAAAAGACCAGGAGATTTGCTTTTGCGGCGCCTCACTGTCGCTCCCAGTTCTGTCCCAGCTCTCATCCCTATTTCTCATTCTACTTTCCAGGAGCTGTCTGTAACCCTTTGATAATAACCTCTTCTCTCCCAAAAGTAGGCAGTGTCCTTTCTTGCCTGCACAGCCAGAGGAACGTCACGCTTTGCATTTGATGTCAGGATAACGTATAGATGTGACATCGTGTGTCTGTGTGACAAATGCAAACAGCCAGCTCTCCGTCCCAGATTTGGTAAGTTAGGGAGAAAAAGTAAAAGCCAGGAAAAAAAAAATTGAAAATTAATTCTCCCCATCCATCACCCTCACACGGAGTGGCCCCGGGGCAGCCTGCCCTCCCTGGGGGCCTGGGACTCCCAAATGTCCAGGGCCAGGGCTGAGCTGGGGACATACAGGGTCCTGCTGATACCAGGGGCACTTCACATCCCCCTGCCCCACCGAGCACTGGGGCCAACCCTGGCAGGTCTCTGTGCCCAGAGGAGACCACACCTCACAGCCCAGCGAGCTTATGAGGCAACAGTGACCTACCCCATTACAGGAGGATGGATCTGCTGGAACTCCTCACCCACCAGCAGTGCAGGTGCCCCACTGAGCCCGCCTCCCCGGCCACCCCACAGCGGGTCCGGCTGAGTCTGCTGGCAGCAGTCCCTCTCAAGCCACTCTCCAGGTGCTGCTCAGGCCCCTGCTCCAGGCTTACAGCAGCCCAAGAAGCCCCCCCAAACCTTCCACTGTTCCCTCTTTATAGTCCCTCTGACTGAGGAGGGGTTTCTCTGGTCCGCATGAACTGGCACATGCCTGGTTAGGATGGAGGATGAGCCCCTTCCCTGCTCTGCAAGCATGGAAGGCATCACGCCCCTCCAGCTGCCTCTGCCCTGGGCAGCCCTGGGTTCTGTCTCCAGCCCCAGGATCCAGGAAACCTCCCCAGTTCCAGGGACCGAGCGCTGATCCTCCCAGTCCTGACACTGCCCTCTGCTGGGTTCAGGGCATGGTTTGGAGCCCAGGTGGGAGCTGTGATGCAGCCAGCATCCAAACAAGATGCATGGGCACAAGGAAGTCTGTTCTCAGACCCAGGGGTCTTTCCTTGGCTCTTGGTCTCAGTGCCAGCAGGGACACGTTTACCTGCAGACAAGGCATGGTGTGATCACAGAAGGTGGTCTGCCTGCCTGCCGGGGAAGGCCCTGGCTGTCCATCCCACCTCGGCCAAGGAACCCCAGCAGCCTCCAGCCTCCTCCACAACCCTCCGGCGTTGCAGCAAGGCCGTGCGGGCAGAGCTCAGCTTCCTTTCCCATGGGTCTGCTCCCCACCCCACACACTCCAGCATCGTTTTCATTTCCACCTTCACATCCTGCTTCTGCAATGGCTTCACAACTAGCCCGGCATGTGCCTGGCAGAGGAGAGGAGCCTTTACAGGGATCCCAGGGTGCCCATGCATGAGCCAGACCTGTGTGTACTGACGGCAGGCAAAGGGAATGAGTTTTGATCCCAACAATCTTGCGGTTTACCTAAACCAGTGCCAATGCTGGTGTCAATGCTCCCACTTCACGAGAGTGGCTTGATCTAGAGCCACTCCAGGAGGTGAGGATGTGGTGGGTTGGCCTCTGTTTTCCCTAAACCAGCCAGGGAGTGCCTGGGGCCACCAAAACCTCCCTGGCGAGCAGGACAAGTGTGATAGGTTGGAGGGCAAAGCCCACGACAGTGCTGACAGGCTTCTCGTGATCACCTTGCAAGCACTGGCTCACTCTGGCTTCAGGATTCACTGCTCGGGCAGCACAGCGGAGCCAGGAGCCAGCGGATGGGCTCCCGCGCGCTCTGCCCACCCCGGCTCAGCAGTCCTGGCTGACAGCTCTCTCTGCAGAGCCAGGCTCTGCTGGGGCACAAAGGTCCTCTGCCGCATGGTGACCCTGCTCCTGCGCTTTGTTCCTTGCAAGCCACTTGTAGCCAGGCCTGGCTGGAAGATTGTCTTCCAGGAACGCCTTGTTCACCCCCAAAGCCTCTCCTCTGCGGACTCATCACTTTATGTCAGACCAGGGCCCACAGTAAGGGCAGCTCCGGGGGCTCCCCAGTTCCCTGCTCCAGCCACCCAGTGCCCTTTCATTCCACAGAAACCCCCTCCTGCTCCTCTGGGAGCTGGGCGGCTCTTACCCCCCTCTCCATGAAGGGGTGTGGGGGCAGCTGCCTCAGGGCGCAGTTGTGTGTTTGCAAGAATAAGCACTAAAACTGGGGTGCGTGGCTTCCAAAACCTCTACGCGTGCGCCTCTTCAGCCTTCCTGTGAAATCACTGGCTTTCTCCTTTTGCGACTGGCTCTGATGAAGACCCTCAGCATCAGGGCAGCCGTGGGGACTGGGGTAAGAAGATATCCTCCTTGTCCATGCTGCTCACCTGCCCTCTCTGAATGCCCCAGACCACCCTCCCCTATTAATGGGAATCTGGGAGAAGGGTTGACTTTACCTAAGCCAGAATCACTAAGAGCCCTGGAACCCTGCTCAGTCATTAACTGGTGAGTAAAGCGTGCTCAGTGAGTCACCGATGGATGGTGTTTTCCACACTTTCTTCTTCAGGCTGCAGAAATGCAGTGGGAAAGTGGCATTTCTTGAAGCACTGGTTGTAGCTGTTTCCTTCCATCACCATCTGTGCCCTGCCACCGAGGACCACTCTGTCCCCCTGGCCTCCCCCCTACTCCTGGGCAAGGCTGTGCCCTCTGGGGCCAGGCTCGTCAGGCCAGGGTGACAACACGAGCTGTGTCTGCACCACTTGCACAACCTTCCCGTGCTTTGTGGCTGCTCCTCATATTGAGCCATTTATAGAGGTTAATGCATGCAGGACAGATATGCTTCCCCTAGATTAACTGATGCTAAAATCACCAACAGCAAGTGCCACCCATAACGTGGTGAGGGCTGCGTGGTTCTCTCTCAGCACGTTTCTACTCCCTGGTTCCTCCCAAAGCGCTGATCCTGCCTGTCGCCCCTGTTAATAAACCCAGAGCTTCCTCTAAGCCTCAGCTCATGTTGTCCACTCGTGCCTGCAGCTCTGCCTGCTGCCCTGCTCCTGGCTCAGCCTCACTCCACACCATGACCACGCTCCCCTCCACTGCTCTTGTGCATGCAGAGAAGCTGCTGTGCACAAGAAGCTCACAAGCTGAAGCTCTGTGAGCCTCCACCTCCATCCCCAACCTCCGCCTTCCTCTCTAGAGCATGGTTTGGTCTGCCTGAGGACCACACAGAAACGCTGACACTTGGGATAGGCTGTGGCCATCACACCAGATTTCTGCTTCACATGCTGCTCTTGATGGCTACCAGTCCAGCCCATCTCCATGCTGGCTTCCTCTACCCACCCATCGAACCTGGATCCACTCCTGCTTGCTCTGCTCACTGCCTTGCCCTCTGTGCACCTCCCACCCCCATTTCCGCTTCCTTTACATATTATTTTTCAGCTTGTTGGCTTGTTTTTCCCCTTGTGCTCCCAGGACTCATTTTATCCTCAGCCTTGAAATGCAAATGCTTACCAGCACGCCTAAGACACATGTCGGGATGAGTCTGCCCTGGGAGGCTTCCCTGTCTCCAGTCCATCCCAACTCCAGCATGACTGTGCAAAGGGCTCCAGCCCCCACTGGCTATGACATCCTGCCACCTCCACCACCATGGAGGCAAGCAGGAGCCAACTCGCAAGCCAGCCTGCTACTGGGGCTGTCATGCTGATTATTTTACACTTGGTATCACAGAGAGAAATGAAAATACCAAAACTCTGGAGAAGGAAGAGGAAGGTGCATTGGACCAAAGATACGGGGAGGTCAAGTCTTGCAGAGACTGAGAAGACCCTGCAGAAAGCCCTTCTGCCTTATCCCTGCTGGGCGCCTTGCTGGCCAGGGCAAGCCCTACTCCATCCCTGGGTCCCGTCCAGGCTCCAGGGCTAGACACTAAGATCTTCCTATTCAAAAGGATTAAAAATTACTGTCTGATCCGCTAATTAGGAAGGGGAGATGAGTGTGCTTCTGACAGTGATGTTTAGCAGCCATTTAGAAATTGCTCGGAAGGCAGCAAGGTGCTGTGAGCACAGCGCAGCGTGGAGCCGCATCTGCTCCACGCCAGCCAGCCCAGGACCGCCCCTGCAGCCCCACTGCCAGCAGCTCCCTCTCGCCCTGCGAGGCTCTGCTCGTCGCCATCCCTAGCTTGCACAGCTCCTGCAGCAAGTCTTGCCCTTCTGCACAGCTTCTGTGGCTCTCAAGGATGTCCCCAGGTCATTTGGCTCCTGGCCCCTCTGCCATTACTTCATATTTATTTAACAAAATTAAAACCTGCTTAGTTGAGCCAGCTGAGGGCGGGGAGACAAATTGGATCTTCGTGCCACTGCCAGAGAAGGGCAGCCCGGCACCAGGCTGGAGGCACTGACTCAGGGCAATGCAGACCCTCCTTCCCATCGTGGGGGGAGTCACATCAGGGGACTGGGCGTCAGCGGGCAGCACCACAGCAAGCACCCCAGACTGCTCATGCCAAGTCTTGGGGCTCCCTCTTGTCTCTTCTCCCACGTGGCCACTGGGGGCAGGAAGCTGGCTCTGGCTGGGGAAAGACTCCAAGAGGAAAACCTCAACTGGCCCCTCTGTGCTGTGATGGGACTCCCTGAGGACCATCGGTGATGTGGTCTCTGCGCGAGCAGACAGGCATGGCCATACCTCCGAGAGCACCACACTGGCCCTGTGGCCACCAGCAGGGCATGACGGAAGCAGCCCCATGCCTCTGTGGTTTGGGTGATGCCCATGACAAGTGTGTGGAGACTGCTCAGAACACCTCCTCCAGAGAGCGCCCAGAGACCAGATACTGCTCCCAGCCAAGGAGGGGCAGCAGAGCTGCCCTCAGCCTCTTCTGATGCTCATGATTTGCATGGCCTCTGTTTCCCATGTAGCTTCTTACACAACTGGGCTCCATTCTCCTGGGTAAGAAACTTGCTCCAGATCAAACCCATCAGTGGGTCTAGGACCTGCTCAGGAACTGCTCTACAGATCTGGCCTTCCCAAAAGTCATGCTAGTGCTGACCCTCATGGCCCAGGATCACTTCCCTTCTAAAGCCCAACCCACTGGTGGGCACAAAGCCAAGCAGCTCAGCTCCCTCCAGAAGTGCTGCATGCAAAGGCTTTCCACAGCAGAGAGAGTGGAGCCAGAGCACAAAAGCATGAGCCATGTCCTCAGGGCCCAAGGGCAGAGATTCTACTGCCCTTCGTCCCCTGTAGGACCCTGTTGGTACTCAACATCTGCAAGACCCACCCTGGATGGTCTCCCATCCTTCATGGCCATGGGTGCTCCCCACTGGCCCTTGGAGCTGAGTGACCCCTCTGGTGCAACTCACAGAGATGCAAACATAGTGTGAAGGTGGGGGACAGGAAGGCTCGGCAACAGGTATAGGCACGCTCAGAGGAGCAGCATCATCACAGAGACGAACCCAGACAGCTTAAGATGGTGTCATCCCCGTCTACAAGAGGGCTTAAAGAGGGACCCAGGAAATTGCAGGCCCATCAGTCTTACCTCAACCCCTGAGAAAGTCATGGAATGAACCCACCTGGGGGCTATCACAAGTCACATGAAGCACGTGGTTGGGAAAAGCTCCATGGATTCACCAAGGGCATTGATCACCTTCCACAACAAAGTAACCTGCTCGGTTGATGTGGGGCGAGCAGTGGACATTGTCTACCTCCAAGGATTTCTCCAAGGCTTTCGATACGGTTTCCCACAGCCTTCTCCTAGAGAAACTGATGCATTACAGCCTAGACAAATGGTCTATGCGGTGGGTGGGAACTGGCTGACAGGGTGCTGGTAAATAGCTCCTTTTCAAACTGGGCATCTGGCACTACTGGGGTCCCCAGGGATCAGTATTGGGCCCAACACCATTTAATGTCTTGCTAAGTGATCCAGATGACGGGATCAAGTGTACCCGGTGAAGTTTGCTGATGACACCAAACTGAGTGGGGGAGCGGACACTTGGGAAGGGAGAGCCACCCTGAAGGAAGATCTGGATGGGCAAGAAGAGTGGGCTAACAAGAACCTGATGAAGTTCAGTGTGGCCAAGTGTAAGGTCTTGCACCTGGGAAAACATAATCCAGGAGCGCAGCACAGGCTGGGATCTGCATGGCTGGGAAGCAGCTCTACGGAAAGCGACCTGGGGGTCCTGGTAGACAACAAGCTCCACGGGAGTGAACAGTGTGCTGCTGCCACGGCAAAGAAAGCCACCAGGATGCTGGGCTGCATCAACAAGGGCATCACCAGCAGAGATAAAGTCATCATCCCACTCTACTCAGCACTGGTCAGGCCACACCTGGAATACTATGCTTGGCTTTGCTCGTGATGTACAAAAAAGATGTGGACAGGCTGAGGAGGGTCCAGAGACAGGCCACAAAGGTGATCCAGAACCGGGAAGCTGCCACATGAGGAAAGGCTGAGAGAAATGGGTTTGTTCGGCCTGAGAAAAGAAGGCTCAGGGGAGACCTTCTCACCATGTTCCCGTATTTAAAGGGTGGCTGCAAAGATGGAGACTCCCTTTTTCAAGGAGTCACATGGGAAAGATGAGGGGTGTTGAGGACAAGTTACTTCTGGGGAGATTCCGACTGGGCACGAGCAGAAAATTTTTCACAATGAGAACAATCAGCCTTTGCAATAATCTCCCCAGGGCAGTGGCGGAGTCCCCAGCATTGGACACTTTCAAGATTTGGCTGGACAGAGGCTGGGCCAGCTTGTCTAGACTGGGCTTCTCCCAAGAAAGGTTGGACTAGACGATCTTTGAGGAATTCTGCGATTCTATGATCCCCGTCCTGCCACCCGTTCCCATCTCGAGGGAGGCCAGGCTCTGCAGAAGGAGCTGTGCTGGAGCTGGTCTCCAGCCTTCAGCAGGCCCTTGTCTGCTTGTGCCAGAAGAGGTTTATTTTCCTGATGTCACTCTTGGAGCTGGGGGTGGATCACTGATTCACTGACTCCTTCCCAAGTCTGGCCTCTCCCATCACTGGGGAAAACAGGAGAGTCAGAGCCTGCTTCAGACCTAGGATGACCTCCTCAAACCCATAGGTCTGGACTTCCTCATCCCTCCTCCTTGTGAATCCCGTGACATTCCCTTTTCTGAGCAATGCCAGCTCAGGTCCAGGTGCCAGAGGACACAAGGGCTCTCTGGGGCACAGGACCTTGCCCTCCTTGCCTGAAGAGGACAAATGGAGCCACTCTACACAAAACCATCAAGCTGAGCAGAAAGCCATCCCATCACATCTGCAGAGGGAGGAGAGAGCACAAGAGCCTCTGGAAATTAAAACATGTCAAGGAAAATGAGCAGTTTTTCTCCCCCAGCGAGGCTGGGTGGGCCTCTGAGGACTTTTATATTGGGCCAGCAGCTGCTCTGGTCATCGGGGAGTGACAGGGGAGGGATGGACCTGGGGATCTCCCTGTCTGGCCTTCACAAACCAACTTCCTGGGTGCTGCAGGGCAGTGGAGAACCCCTTTAAGGGGTGCCTGGGCTGGGTTCAGTGCAGAGGTCAGTCATCGCCAGCTACAGCGATGGCATGCTCTCCCACCATTTTGGCTTTCCAAACCAAAATGCCTCTCCCCCCGAGACCCCCCCATCCTCCAGCAGTACTGCCAAGGGCAGGAGATGCAACATATCCCACAGCCACAGCACACCCAGCTCTGCTCCTGCCCCTGCCCTGCTCAGCTGCTGCCAGCAGCTCCACCACAGCCCGCTGGGGCTAGCCCCTCCTGCCCCAGGGCCTCACCATGGGCTGCTACCAGCCCCCCTCAGACACGTTCCTCTGCCAGCACCAAGGTGGTCCTGCCTGCACCCACAGCCAGCTCACCCACACAGCCGCCTGCACCGTGCTGCGCAGGGCACTGCCCAGCGCCGGCACCCAGGGTGAGGTCAGGGTCTCTCCTTGCACCAAGCTCCCTGATGGCCACGATGTGCTGTGACTTCTCATGAAAAAGTCCTGATGTGCCCCAAGCACCCCCGTGGGACAACTTCCCTGCCCAGGGTGGGAAAGCAGCTGCCCTTCTCTCCCTCTTCTTTTCTCCTGCTGGTTATGTCACCCCTGGCTTGGAGGGGAGTCAGGCGGCACCTGGTCCAGACTGCGTGCTGTGGCTGGTGGC
>NW_010388304.1:4340-9491 GCF_000710305.1 Buceros rhinoceros silvestris | reverse complement strand
CTTGGAGGGTAGTCAGGCGGCACCTGGTCCAGACGGCGTGCTGTGGCTGGTGGCAACGGCACTGCTTCTTCCCCAGCCAAGACACCAAATGGAGGCAAGAGTCCCCTGGTGGGAGGGGGACAGGCACAGGCACAGTTGTGTGCAGCACATGTGGAGAGGCGAAGAGCAGCAGCTCCCAAGTGCTCCTGCTGGAGCGAGCCAGGAGCCCTGGCTGAGCAGCCAGAGCAGGCAGCAGCACGGAGACGAGGCTGAGCAGCCTCTTCTGAGCCAGAGTTAATCAGTCTGTGCTCAGACGGACACCAGACCTGACTCCTGGGGAGAACAGCCTGAAGGCCTGAGTGCCGAGACTGATGTACATCAACCTCCCTTTACACCCCTCTGAGAAGAGGAGGTTAAAACAGCTTTACATCTCCAGTGTAAACCAGTAAATCAGCATAAACAGGCATTTGTGGAATCAGAGTTCTTTTTCTCTGGAATTTGCCTTGGTTCACAGAGCCCTCAGTTGTTTCTGCAGCAGACTGTGGCGGTTACCACAAGGGATGCTCCCAGAGCAAACCCTGCTGGAAGCACCCCCAGATCCACTCCAGATCTGGAGGGGAGCTTGGCAGAGGGACCTGAATGGAGCTGGTGGGTGCTTGGTCTGAGCTGATCCCTGCAGAGGAACTAGTGGTGGCTGGAGAACGGGGATGCCAATCTCATTCCTGGCTGCTGACGGGCAAAAATAGCTGAATTTGATGGATTTGACGTCAGAAGCACAAAGCAGGATTTTCCAAATAGCTACAGCTCATCTTCTTTGGCAGAACCAGTCAGGAGGGTCAACTGATCAACACAGGGATGTGCAGAACACTCTGGGGCTGAAATCAATAGCCGGCTGCTTAGTGCCTAGGTTGTGGTCATTAATCAATCAATATGAGAACATCACAGGGTGTTTAGAGAAGAGCTGTGGCACTGAGCAGAAGTGAACGAAGCCAAGCCAGAGCAGGCCCTGGCTTTTCTTCTCCCCTGAAAAGGCACAGTACCAGCCGCAGCAGGGAGCTGTGTTAGCAGGAGGACTAGGGAGATGTGTGCTGCCATTGCACTTCTGGAGCTACCCCAGGATGGTTTCATGAATATTTTGAGGGACAAGGCTCTCCAGGGGCAGGACAGATGGAGTTTGGGATGTTCACTACCGAGCTTAAGACCCTGACTCAGAGGGACCCCTCCACACCCCAGTTTAGCTGTGGATCTTTGGCTCACGGAGGCCAGCCTCATGTCCTGCAGCTTGTCTTGCTGTGGCAGGCACTGGATTGGGTCACTTCTTCCCACAAGTGTGCAGAGTTGCAGGTGCTGATCTGAGCTCAGCTCCTGGCAGTATCACCTCACTGACCTCTCTCTTGTAGGTCAGCATGGTCCACCAAAGCCACCGAACGCCACAGCAGAGGAGAGGAGACATGGTCATCCAGCAAGGAGACCAGGAAGTGCTTCTTGGAGCAGCACAGGGAAGGAGGGAGCAAACCAGTCAGGCCTCATTGCCTGGAAGTGACTCACCTTCACTGGGACAAGTGGTGCCACCAAAGTAGGGCTGCTGGGCTCCCTGGGGCCGCAGCAGCACAGAGACTTCCTCGGTGCGCTGCACAGAACAAGGCGTATCATCTAATTATATCGGCTCTGTCCCACAAAGAGGAGCTGGGAGATGGGGTGCCCTATTTACGCAGCCCTCCTCCGGTCCCCAGCAGCAGCAGCACTGGCACCAGCCACCCTTGCCCAGGCACTGCAATGGCCCTGTGTCCTTCAGCCTGATCTGCTGGAGGAGGGGAGCAACAGCTCCCCACCGCCCACACCTCCACACCCAGTGAGGCTTACCTGGCACAACTGCTCCCTGGCTGGATGTCTGCTTCCAGGGGTGAGACAGCTGCATGGCTCTGGGTCAGTGTCCTCTCTTCATTCCATCCTCCAGCCCCTACGCTGGCTAATACTGGGCTGCCCTGATGGCTGTGAGCAATCTCACACTGCCACCAAGGTCTGAGCATCAGATCAGACACTCTGGGGGAAGAGGCCTGCCCTGGGCAGCCAAGGAGTGCAGTCCCAAAAGGGTGCTGGAGCTTGTGGTCTGGGCAGACATGTCCTTACTGCACCACCTTGCACATACCCCCATGCCAGGAGCCATGTAGGGGTCTGCAGCAAAGGCCCTCCAGCCAGCTCCAAATGAGTGGCATGAACACCCCAAGACTGACAGTGTCCTCACACCTCTGTGCCCACTGGGCCAGGCTGGGGCAGCCCTCTCAATGCCCAGCACTTGCTTTCCTTCTCAGCTCAGACCCTGCTTGAGGAGGTCTCATCACCTGCAGGGTGGGTTGTAGTGAACCTGTCCCACAGGGTTGTAGTAGCCCCATGCCAAGACCCTTTGGGGGTGGCTGGAGCCATCAGGAGGTAATTGCCATCTCAGGCAGTGCAGGATTGACATCATCAGGACTATGCCACGAGCATGGGCAGGGCAGGCAAACATTTCCCTGCCCATGATGGGAGAAGAACTGGAACGAACACACTAATGCCAAGCAAGGGGACCTGTGCAGGAGCCAAGGCCTCTCAGAGCTGGCACCGTGGCGGTGCACACAGAGGAGGGGGTGCCAAGGGGTTGCTGGATGCCATCCAAAGTACTCTGCGTTCACCTCCCAGAAACTTCACTGTGCCTGAGAGGTTGCAGGGACAAGCCTCCCTCTCCTCATATGGAACCAGACAGTCAGCAACCTGCCCAGTTGCGCTAGAGACTTACACTCTATGTATGTTGGGAGATGCCACTGTGACCTTCCCAGGAGCTGGCCTTGAGGGACCCCACTCACCCCTCGCACAGCCCTGTGCACCCCATCTCAGCCAAGGCTCTGGAAGTGACGCCTGTCTGGCTGCTGGCAGCAGGCACAGCGCAGTCCTGCAGCCTGCTCGGGGTGGGCTGGCAGGAGAGGGCTCCCTGCCAACCTCATCCCAGAGAAGCCCAAGTGCTGGGGAATGGCTGGGGGTTGCCTGGCCCCTGCCACCAACCTGGTGGAGGGACTGTGGGCCGAGAGCAGATCGGGAAGTGCTCCTCACCTGACGTTATTTTGGTTGCTAGGTGATTAAATCATCCATCTGCTTATGACAGCAAGGCAGAGGAGTGAGTCAGTCCCCTTCGTACAAGACAACAAAAGGTTTTTCAACTCCAGCCCACCTCCAGCCTGTCCCTAGGTTCATCCGAGCCTGCAGGACACTAAGACAGCAGAGCCTGCCATATGCAGGGGGAGCGGGGCTCCTGCCCGGCGCCGCAGCCCAGTGCCCCCGGCCAGGGCAGCTGTGTGATACCTGCGGCTCCTGCCTTATGCAGTGGGAGCGGGGCTCCTGCCCGGCGCCGCAGCCCAGTGCCCCCGGCCAGGGCAGCTGCCAGAGGCAGATGTGCTGCTGCGGGGATGTGGCATCTTCCACTGAGCATGTGGTGAACAGGACCTCCACAGCATCCTGGAGAGCACAGCTGGGCACCTGTATCCTCACCTCAGATTTTGCTTTATTGTATCTAGAGCAACTTTGAGGGATCACATAAGCCCCTCCAGAAGCAAAGGGAGTTTTGCTGATAGTCCCCCAGGACAGCCCAGCACGCCCAGCGCAGCCACCCTTCTGCAGGCTGGGCTGTGTCTGCTAACCACACACGTGGAGTGGCTGCCATCATGTGCTGCGGGAGCAGAGCCCAGACAAAACCGGCCGGCTGCTCAGGGAGAACAAGGCAGAAAGGCAACAGTTTGGGAGAAAATAACATTTTCATAAAGTGTTTTAAGTCTTTTGGAGGAGGGAAGTGGGAAGGAGGAGAAAGAAGAGCCTCTGTGTGTGTACATGAGAGAGCGACAACAGGAGCATCCTTCCCCGCTGAGAAGAAACCATCTCAGTTTCTCAGGTTTTGGAGAGCATTGAGACACTGGGAAATTAAAGCAATGCTCACAAAATGTGGTCGGAAAGTCCGGTTTGCTTTAGCAAGGCTCTAGATCGTAGGTGCTGCACAGATCCCTCAGCTGCCAACTGGCACACACTGAGCCAGGGGACCAGCTAGCGGGTGAGGGGCTGGAGACTGCCCAAGGCCCTGCCGACACACAGGCCACTGGATCTGAAGCCCACCAGGGCCAGTGGAAATCTCCTGTGAGATGCAAGGCCCTTTTGTGGGAGCTTCAGTGGCCCATGTAGAGCTTCGCTGTGGGGATGGAGCTGGGAGACAGCCCCGGGGGCTGCCCAGCCCCTGGCCATGAGAGCCCCGAAGGAGCACCACGCACAGCAGAAACAGGGCCAAACCACAGCAAAGCAGCTGGGAGCTACCCAAAACTGACTCCTCTGCCTCCTGCCTCTGCACAGGGAGGGGCCCCCCCCCGGGGTCCTCCCCCCCCTTTGGCCATGAGAGCCCCGAAGGAGCACCACGCACAGCAGAAACAGGGCCAAACCACAGCAAAGCAGCTGGGAGCTACCCAAAACTGACTCCTCTGCCTCCTGCCTCTGCAAGGGACAAGAACAGGAAATACTGGAGGGAGCACTGGAACAGGCTGCCCAGGATGGTGGTGGAGTCTCCATCCCTGGAATTGTTCAAAACCCGTGTGGATTTGGTGCTGAGATACATGGTTTAGGGACCCTGGCAGTGCAGGGGGAACGGTTCGACTTCCAACCAGATGATTTTATGAAATCTGTGAAATCTAAGTGCAAAACGCTCACTGCCTGTCACATCCCTCCTGCCCCACACCCCATGCCCTGTTCCTCCAGCACTGAGGCAATCACAGCAGCATCCCAAACCCCACGCCCCACATCCCAAACCCTGGGAGCTGGGCTGGTGGCTTCCTCACCTCTCTCCACAGTCCTCCCAGGTCCCCCGGCAGCTATCATGACTTCTTAGAGCAAAGAGACTCATTAATGAAGTGGAGAAGGGGGAGGAGGAGCAAGCTGAATGGTCTGTCCTAAGGGACAGTACAGCAAGGAGGAGGAGGAGAGCACTCAGCACTGATCTCAGGATCTGCAGCCACCAGAGGGAGAGGAACAACTGTCCGGAAAATAACTGGGGGTGGAAAAGATGAGGGGTCCAGCTGGCCAGGCAGCCTGCCTGGGGGGCCTGCCAGCGATGGTAGAAGTTGTGGGCAGGAGGAGAGCAGAGCAGGATGCTGCCTGCAGAGGCAC
>NW_010388304.1:2231-4184 GCF_000710305.1 Buceros rhinoceros silvestris | reverse complement strand
TCACCCCCCCATCCACAGCAACCTCCACCAAAAGACAGCTCGCTGAGCTGGCAGGAGGCAAACGGAGGCCTGCAGAGCCATGGGCAGGAGGGCTGGGACCTGGGAGATACACATGGCATCGCAGGAGAAGCCTCCCCAAGGCTCCATCTGTGCCCCCTGCCCTGGACCTCAGCTCTCTCCATCAGTGGATGCCACCGCTTTGCTGGCTCCCAGCACCCTGGCGTGGCGGTGAGCCTGCAGCTCACCAGCAGCAGCACTGGTGGAGGGAGGAGAACAGACTGGGCTGTGTGGGAAGGACATTTTTCTTTAGCATGTCAGCTCCCAGTTTCCAAGCTGCCTCCACAAGGGCCTGGCTGCTGAGCTTGTGGGCAGCACTGCCGGTGGATGGGGGAGTGACTGCTGGGCTCATGCTGGCCACTGGCCCCCGGCCAGCTCACCCTGGGGCAGAGGGCCTGGAGGCTGCAGGAGCGGGTCTCTCCGAATCACACATGGGCAGCATTGGAGGCTGCCAGGGAGCAATGGGAGGGGAAGGTTTCTCTCCCCAGCTCGCAGCTCCAAGCAGAGGAGCGGAGACATGAGGGTGGCAGAAGCAGGGGCTGCATGGTCAGCAGTTCCACAGCAGCTGCTCCTCCAGCTCTGAAGCCTTGCATCACAACTGTTCCCAAACCTAGGGAGCCTTGGTCTGCAGCAGCCTCCCACCCCCGTGTCACACGGGGGCCTTGGCTCCCCATGCCTCAGAGCCCATGACCTTGACCTCCACTGCTTCTGTGCTGGGCCGTGGGGCGGCTGCTCTCCTCTGCTGACACCCTTCAGGGCTCAAATCCCGTCAGCGGACCCATCTGACCCACTGGGGCCAGGACTCCCACACCCAGTCCGCCCCAGGGAATAACTGAAGAGCTCACTGGGAGCTGAGGTACCTCTATTCCTGCCCAGCCCTGCTGCCCCATGTCCTGTAACTCAAGGGCACAAATACCTTCAGTGAGCATCACCCTCTCATGCTGAGCTGGGGGAGAGGACACTGGCCACCATGCTGTGAGGGGTCTGTCCATCCCATCCAAGACATTGAGCACGCTGCCCAGAAAGCGCAACCTACACCTGGCAGGAAATTGGTTTTCCCACCCCAGAGACTTTTGCCCACAAGTGGAGACCAACCAGCGAATCGCACCAGTGTTTGTGAACTGACAGGATGAGAAATCCTTGGCACTTCAGCCAGCTGAAACGCTTCCTCCAGGCATTGCTGAAAGGATTCACTGGACTTTGACCTCTTCCCAAACCAGCAGCAGTGTCCAGCTGAGACAACAGGAGGGTGTGTCATTTAGAAAAAGCCAAACTGACCATTTCTGATCATTCAGAAAATAACCTTAATCAGAACACTAAAATGGCTGGAAAAGGGACCTTGTCTCTTAAACGGTGTTTTCTCGGTCCCAACACCAGCCCCGAGTCCTGCCTGTCTTGGCAGATCTGGGAGGGTCCCTGGGGTCCAGGCTGCTCCCACCAGGCTCGGTGCTCCCAGGAGCTGACGAGAGGCACCACCACCCCTGCAGCCTAGGTCCAGTCCAGTGCAGGTGCAAGGCAGCAGGTCTCCTGGGCACGGGCAGTGGATGCCTAGCTGAGGTGCCCATCTCAACTTGCCCCAGTCCATGAACCCCAGTCGAGCCACTTAGGCAGCCATCCCCTCTCACCTCTCCACCACGGGAAGGATAAATTGGACGGGAGAAATGGCAAGGGAGCGTATTTCATTCCCACAGAGAAGAAACTGTGCCATTAAAATCCTCTCTCCTATGACACACACTGAGCCTATTTCAGTGATAGTTTGGCAGGGGAATAACATTACTGAGCCTATAAATACCTCATGGGGTGCTGCTCTGCTGATGGAGCAGCAGGACATGGCCCTTGCCCACCCCAGTGCCAGGCTAGCAGCCTCCCAGCCTGGCACCGCCACCGCTACTACCG
>NW_010388304.1:879-2131 GCF_000710305.1 Buceros rhinoceros silvestris | reverse complement strand
CCTCCTCGATTACGGGAGCCGGCAGCTGCCTGGCCCTGCCCTGAGAGCGAAGCAGCGGAGGGGACTTACAGCAGGGCTGTCCCAGGGCAGCCCCAGAGGAGAGCTGGGGGCTGGCAGAGCACCACAGCTGGTGGGAATGGGGGAAGCCCTGGAGACACCAGAGGGGATGGAGCTGAGGGGAGGGGAGGACGGAGGTAAGAAGGTGGTGGAAAGCATGAGCACCCAGAGATGTTTGCAGAGCAAACTGTGAGGCTCTCTGCAGCGGCCACTGAGGACTTCGGTCTGACACCAACCAGCCTGACACAGGGTCAGCCCATCTCTGTCCTCCTCACGGGGCAGCCCAGGCGCAGAGAGTTGTCTCACACGAGAGGAGGTAACAACTGACACTCTCAGGGCACAAGCTGATGCCCTAAACTATCCCAAGGACATTCACTGCACATTTTTCCCAGCCCACACAGCACAGAGGAAGGCTGCTCCCTGCCAGGTCCTGGCCTCCAGCTGGGCCATCCTGGGCACCAACCATGAGAAATCAATCGCCCATCTCTAGTGCCTGCTCCTGTACCAGAGCCCTGAGACAATGTGGATGAAGACAACACTCTGCCCCATCTGAGAGGGACAGTAATTGGAGGGGAAGAGGCGGGAAGAGGTTCCACCCCCCCAGCCACGCTGACTGGCCACCATTGCAGTGCTGTGCAATGGCTGGGGAATGGCTGGAGCTGTGGTGCTGTCACCCATTTGTCACCTTGCAAGGAAAATCGTGTGGGTGGCCCCTGTCCTGCGAAGACACATTGAGACAAATGGCTGAGGGATTTGGATATTGAATACTTGATGTAAGGGGACTTTCATGACACTCGTCATGTTGTCTCATACTGCTCCTCCTGAACACAGAGTTAAGCCAGTGCAGAGTAGTTTTAGCTGTCCTGCCTTGTACGTATTTTATGCACACACCAAGCAGCCACCTACTTCTCCTGCTCAGAGATTAGGCCTCTGCCCACCTGCAAGTCTCAACACTGGTCTTCAAAGCTCCTGGGTCCCTCCTGCCAAGAGAGCTCCTCCAAGTCCCCACCAACTAGTCTGTGGGCAGCACGAGAGATGAAAAGGGACACCAAACCCCAAGGAAGTTGCTGGAGGGAAGGGGTTCCCTCAGTGCGAGAGTCATCCAAGGGATGTGCAGAAAGGTCCACGCTCCCCTGGGCATGCAGGAGCCAGACCCAGGGGACGTCTAACCCACCCTGCAGCCAGCAGGGTGTTG
>NW_010388304.1:0-783 GCF_000710305.1 Buceros rhinoceros silvestris | reverse complement strand
AGGTTTGCGGCTGCCTGCCAAAAGCTGCACCCCCTGCCCCATCCATAACACCACCGAGATCACCATAACAGCTCTGGAAGTTGTACAGCAATTCCTTCAAGCAGCTGGAAAGGTTTTCAAAGAGCTGCAGTGAGCCAGGCCTCAGTCAGGGCGAGCTCTCAGGAAAGGCAGTTTTCCTGGCAGCTGGTGATCCCTCCAGCCAGCCATCAGAGCTGGGAAAGGCTGACAATCGCGAGAGCCACCGCAGCAAAACCAGAGCTGGCAGGTTCGGACTCAGCCGCCCGGGAACACTCCCTGTGCAGTGTCTCTGCACAGGGAAGTAGGAAGGGGCTCACAAAACCGTAACGCAAGGAGCCCATGGGAGTCTCTGCTAATAGCTGCGTGGCTCTTGTAGCCAAAGACACTGCCCACCGTGGAGCCCAGCTGAGCTTCCAGACAGGACCCGTACACAGATACAGAGTGTGGAATACAGAGATCGCCTCCAAAGCACCATTTTCATGCCTTGCCATAGATACACCAAGTCCAAGCTGCAAGAGGTGCGTGCAAGTCCTAGGGACTGTCATTTCAACAAAGCTTTGCTGTCATGTAGGCAGCTTTTGGCAAGAGGCAGCACTCCAAACAAGGGCTCGGCTTGTGCTCAGGGCTTCCCCCACAGCCCTAGGCAGAGGACCTGAACCTCCACTTCCACTTATTCAGCATAAACCTGAAAACACACTGCCCCCTCCAAAATGAAGAATAACCAAGCAGAGTCACTGCTCAAACAGCTCCCTCCGATCCTCCCAG
>NW_010388303.1:4641-8350 GCF_000710305.1 Buceros rhinoceros silvestris | reverse complement strand
CTCTGAAGGTCCCTTCAGCCCAAACCATTCCATGAACCTACAATTCAGTGATTCCATGAACCACTGCCTTTGCTGTGCACTCCCCCAAAGCAAGCAATGTGACTCAAGGAGTGGCAGGACCATCCACTGAAGATCACGTCTGCATGGTGGGGGTTTGCCCATACCCACTCCCTGATGCAGAGGCGTTTGCCTCTCAAGGGGTGAGAGGCTCCGAGCAGCCCCTCTCCTGGCTGTACGTGGATCCTGGTGAAGCTTTGGCCTTTGGTCATGCCCTGGGTGAAGGAACCTGGTCAGTGGCAGGAGCAACAAAAGACCACACAGGCACTAGCTCTCACACCAGGACGCCTCATGTGTTTTTTCTGGGTCAGCAACACAAACCTTTTCTCTCCACAATCCAGAGGAAAGGAGGTGCCACAGTGCTCCCTGGAGGGAAGGAGCCCGGCACAATCCCACCCAAGCTGCGGTGATGGCTTCTGTGAACCCACCCCAGAGCAGGTTCTCATCCTCAGCCTGCTTTCTGTCACCTTCAACAAGCTACGCTTAAAGTCAAACACATGAAGACACATTTTTAGCAAAGCAAAAAGTGCTGAAACACTCAGAATGACTCAGGTCCCACTTCCTTTTCCTCTTCCTCTGCGGGTAAATTTGGTCGGGCTTTGGCCCTGCACCTGGGGGCTTCCTGGAGGGATGAATCAGTCACTGCGGACTGCTGTGATGTCCCTCCTGCAGCAGAGGAGCTCAGGAACAAGCACATCCCAGGAAGGTCCTTCTGCAGAGCTCCTCAGGCCTTGTGGGGGTGGGTGACTTGTCCTCCTGGCAAGACCTGAGTGCAAGAAGTCACGGGAGGGAGGTGGAGTCACACCAGTTTTCCAGCATGTTGCCTCATTGCAACATGCTGGAAATCTCACTGCCTGTTGAAAGCAGCCTCACGTGCACGCTGGAGCCAGCCTGCAACACACGGACACGTCAAGCAGCAGTTCGCTTCTGGTTGCTGGTAACTGGAGCTTGCAATATGGTCTCAGCATCTCGTTTCCACCAGGTGGTTTATCTGGGCTGTGTGAGGGCTGTTCTGGTGTGGTGACAGATGGATGGACAGTGCCTGCTCTGCACAAGTGGCCAGAGGAGCAAAGCCACCGGCCACCTCTGGGCTGGCGAGGGATGGGATGGGGTGGTGGGACAGCCATCCCCGCTAGAAGAGAGGCCACTGCAGTGTCTGCCTCTTCAGAGAAAAGAAAACTCGGGAACCCCAGAGGAAGTCCTTTGTCACGGTGACAACGTCACCTCTTGCACCAGCAGACCATGACCCAGAGAGGAAGGAGCCGCAGAGTGGCTCTCGGAAGCACCAAAAATATTAGCAATAGGAACAACCTTTGTTGGGTCTGTCTGCCAAGCCGTGCCTGGATTTTGTCCAACACCACCCATTAGGAGGACAAGGAGGATGATGCTGGGGCAGCCAAACACCTGGTGCTGCTGTCCCAGGCCTGGTGTCCTGTCATCCTCCAGGGCACTGGGTTGGGCTTCTGGGGGTCACCCTGATGCTGGGGTCCTGGGGTGGCCGTGACAGCCGTGGGACAGCAGACACAGGGCTCAGGGATGGCAGAGCCGTGGGGCATCTCCTGGTCAGCCTCACCCTTGGAGGAGCATTAGATTAAGCCATGACTTAAATCCCTCGGAGGAAGGATGTTCCCTTTGATACTTCTATGGGCAAAGAGTGACCAGAAGGAGCTTTGAATTTACCAAAACACAGCCACCAGAGAGAAGGGTGGGCATCAGCCTTCCCAAAAAATCAGCATTTCTGGGCAATTAAATGCACCTTGAAGTGACACCGGCCGTTCAGCCTGGTTTTCACAGGCCCTGTTCCTCACGTGGGATGAGTGGGATGATGCCATCACCTGCACCTTCTGCTCCGGCCAATGCTGAAACCCAAAGGTGAGCAAAAGGTGCTGCGGTAAGAGAAAGGGGCGGTGAAATGTCACCCCTGCTCAACACCTCGGCTCTGCCCCTGCTCTGCCAGATGATGGATGACATGAACGGCATCTCTGGCTGGGGAGGGCGGCAGGAACTGCAGCCACAGTCATTTGTCCCTCTTTCTCCTGAATTTGCCCCAGAAGGTGCCTGCCCTCCCCTTCAGGCTGCACTTGGCTGTCAGGGAGGTCACGGTGCTGGTGGGAGGATGAGGAACACAAACCCCTCAAGCAACCCTCTCTCCATCTCCAGGTCCTGGGAAGCCATTTGCTCCCAGCGTGGGAGGCCAAGCCTGGAAGGGTGAAATGATCCGGAAAAAGTCAATCTATTTTCTGTTCTATTTCCTTTTTTTTTTTTCTATTTTCAGCCTTTTCAAGGTCTTGCACTTGGAGGGGAGCGTCAGGCCCTTCCCTGGGTGCTCTCCCTTTGCAGGGGCAGCTCGGTGTCTCCCTGGGACAGCCCGAAGTTCCCTACAAAGAGGCAGGCAGGAGACCAACACAAAACCAAAGCAAAGAGAACAGCTTCTCCCCTTTCTCTGTGGACACCTCAGGAACACGAGGGGAAAAAAGAACATTGTTCCTTCACTTTCATCCACCGAAAGAGAAGTCCAAGGGCCACTCAGAGCTACCTGCTCTCCATTAAATACGCCCAGGGTTAAGAAACAAAAATAAAGCAAATACCGACCAGCTGCCATGAGCTGGGGATCGACCTGTCCCCTGCACCAGAGCGACACCCACCTGCCGAGAGGAGCCGTCTCTGCGAGGTGGACATCAAGGCTCTGCCACCAACAGGGCTGCTGCAGCCCTCAGATCGATGAGGTTTGGCTGCGACGCATCTCTGCTTTCCGAGGCAGAGTAATTAAGAGCCTATTTTTAGAGAAGCGAGCCATCACATTAATCAATAAGGTTTTCAAGGCGGAGGATGGCTGGAGTCAACCTGCTACAGCCTTCAGAGTGCTCCTCAGCCCCAGTCCCATGACATCTGGTTGCTCCCGGATTGCTGCAGGTAGCCCTGCCTCGAGCACCCAACGTGCTGGGCTCCCACGCCTGCACCTCAGGGGTCTTCGGCTTGGCTTGGCATGGTGAGCTGGCTCCAGGGGCCTGGTCAGGGGATGCTCCTTGCAGCAGAGAGCTGCAAAAAGGAGGCGAGGGGCTTCTTGGGAGCATCACCTGGCAGGAAGCTGCAAGGTTCGCTGGCGAGTTGTCCTTGGAGGCAACTGGTCCAGCACCAGGCACACACCACTGTAGGGTTCACTTCTCAGCAGCAGCCCTTGGTGGGGGCAGGAGGGGCACAGCCAGCCCCACACCAAATGCCCCTGCCGTCCTGCCCAGGGCTGCCCGCTTCTGCCTTCTACCCATCTCCTTATGATCCGCTCCCCTGTTCCCCCGGGGGGAGCAGAGCTGAGCTGCCCCTTCCCTCCACCCAGCCCTGCCTCTGGACCGAAACGCTCCTCTTCCTCACCTTTCCCTCCCCACTGCTTTCCTGGGATTGCAGCAGGAGGGGCTGAAATCATTTACAAAGGGCTGAAATAGTGCTGGCTCCCTCCTGGCGCTCGGCATCCTGCCTCCAGAAACAGGATCACCGACTCATTTGTTTTGGAAGAACCCTTTGAGCTCCTCGAGTGCCCCCGTTCCCCAGCACTGCCAGGTCCCCCCTGCCCCCTGTCCCGCAGCAGCACCTCCACACGGCTGGGAAACCCCTCCAGGGATGGGGACTCCACCACTGCCCTGGGCAGCCTGTTCCA
>NW_010388303.1:1716-4226 GCF_000710305.1 Buceros rhinoceros silvestris | reverse complement strand
CTTTTTGGCCCCACTGGGGCGGGTACAAGCCAAGATGCCATTGGCCTTCTTGGCCCCCTGGGCACACTGCTGGCTCCTCTCCAGCCCCTAGTGGCCAACATCTCCAGGCCCTTTTCCCTGGACAGTTCCCAGCTGCTCTTCCCCAGCCTGGAACATTGCAGGGGGGTGGTGTGACCCCAGGGCAGGACCCAGCACTTGGCCTCACACCATTGGCCTCAGCCCATCGATCCAGCCTGTCCAGACCCCTCTGTGGAGCCTCCCAACCCTCCAGCAGATCGACACACCCACCTTACTTGGTGTCATCTGCGTCTTGCTGAAGGTGCCCTCGATCCCCTTGTCCAGACTATTGACGAAGATGTGGAAGAGGACAGGCCCGAGCACTGAGCCCTGGGGGATACCACTGAGGAGCAGCTGCCAACTGGAGTTAACTGCAGTCCCCACCACTCTCTGGACCCTGCTACCCAGCCAGTTTTTCACCCAGCAAAGAGGACGCTCATCCAAGCCAGGAGCAGCCAGTTTCTCCACAAGAATGCTGCGGGAAACACAACCCATCCACCAAGAGAATCGGCGTGGAAAAAAGGCTTTTTATGTCTCTCCCCCAGACCCCACTTCCAGAGAAACCTTCTGGCACGATCCCTTCTCAGCTGTAAATGCAGCAAAATTGTTCCCAGAATTCTCTGACCACTTTTTCCCCCAGGCTCACCTGTAGCTCTCTGAACATGACCCACTTCTACCCATGGATGGAAAACCAGAGGGAGCCTCTGCCAAAATAAAAATTCCTGCCGTGGGAAGGCTGACGTGTCTTTCCTTGCCTGGGACATTTCCTGGGTGCCCTTTCAGAGGGTTTTCATAGCTTTGACCCTTACAGAGGTAGGAATTCACCCGGGTATTTTCTCATGGCTGCTGAGCCACACCAAACCCCCAGGAACTCAGAGGGACTATCAAGAGAACATTTATTTCTTAGGTTCCAAGTGATTCACTGAAAATCGTTGGGGTGATGGTGGAAGATGCCAGGGACAGCCCAGCCCAGCTTCCCGAATTCCAATCCCACTGGGGGAGCAAAGTTCAAGACACCTGGGAGATCATCTGCAGCAGGAGTCCCCCCAGCATCTCTGTCCACCGGCAGCATCTGTGGCAGCTCTCAGCTGCTCTCACGGGGACTCCCACCCCCAGGAGCTGCGGTCTCCACCCTGGTGACAACTCAACGTCCCCAAAACTCGCCATTCTCATCCTGTAGAGGCAGGACACGAGTGCTGCAGCCTCACCCTGCCTGCGCAGTGTTGGAGAGGTCACACGATTCCCTAGTTCCATGGGAGGATGGGGCAGCTCCTGCCCCCCACTGCTGGCACTGCAAAGAGGAGCAGCGCTTGCAATGGTCCATCCTACAGCCAGAGTCACCGCCAGGAGGGTGACG
Source organism: Buceros rhinoceros silvestris (assembly GCF_000710305.1). Taxonomy (NCBI): domain Eukaryota; kingdom Metazoa; phylum Chordata; class Aves; order Bucerotiformes; family Bucerotidae; genus Buceros; species Buceros rhinoceros. The sequence continues at coordinate 2,812 of NW_010388303.1, read as the reverse complement.
GGGGGTGACAGGGCTGCTTGGAGGGGTTAGAGTCTACATCTACATATGCCCTGTCCTAGGACTGGGAGTTCCTCTGCACCCCATGGAGGGGGTTATTCCCATCAACATGGATATTAGTGGGTCTGGGGGCTCCCTGAAGAGTGGCATGGCAGGAGATGAAGCTTCTTGTGAAGAAAGATAACCCTAAACCAGATGATGAGCCACACACGGTTGTAACTTGGCAAGTGTCATCCCCACCTGCACATCCTCCTGGGTTTTGCTGGTGGGTCCATGGCAGAAGGCTGCCCCTGACCCGTGCTGGAGAGGGGCTGCAGCTCCTGGCCATGCCATCACGTCCTGCTCCCAGGGACACACTCAGCAGAGCTAGACGCCGGCTGAGGTTCTGCACAATTTCCTGCCACCCTGTCCCCTGCCCGCTTGCTGTCCCTCCCGGTGCGCTGGCCTGGGGTGGGAGCAGTTCAATAGCGCTTGTGCTGGGCACGAGTCGGGCGTATGATCAGCGTGAGAAATACCCAGCAGAGGAGGATCTGAATCAGCACTCTCCGGGGAAACCGCAGAGGACGAACGCTGCAAGCACAGAATGCCCGGAGCAGGCAGGGCTCCAGGGCTGGCAGAGCCACAGGACAGCGAGGATGGAGCCCCCGTCCCGAGGATGGGGCACGATCGCACTGGGATGAAGGAAGACGATGGTGAGGAAGGCTGATCCCCGCACCCCAGCGATAGGGAAAGGCTGGAGGAGCAATTTCCACCTCACAGCTCCCCTCTGAGGTGCCATGACGTGGGCTGGACCAGGCTTCCCAAGCCGCGTACGGGTCAGCTGCAGCCACTGTGCCAGCAGGACCAGATCTTGAGCATGAACCATCTCCTGTGTGCCACCAGCATCTCCCTGGATGGGGTGGGGTGCAGGGACAGTGGCCTGAAGGGTGAAGTCACAGCCGAGCGGTGTCAGGAGCTGGGGCTCCATGCTCTGCAAGGCCACAGTGTGGTGACTCCCGGGGGCTTGGGCACCCACTGGTGGTCTCCCAGCCATTGGCAGGGGTGCCAAGTCAGCGACCCCCACACATCCGGACCAGCCCACCCTTAGGAAACACAAATG
>NW_010388303.1:0-1612 GCF_000710305.1 Buceros rhinoceros silvestris | reverse complement strand
GGGTCCCCCGGGGGGCTTGGCCCCCCACTGGTGGTCCCCCAGCCATTGGCAGGGCTGCCAGGTCAGGGACCCCCACACTTCGGGACCAGCCATCCCTAAGGAAACACCACTGGATTCCACTTTCACCAAAACGTGGCTTTTTTACACTTTACCTTTGCCTTCAGATCTGAGACTAAAGCTCCTCCAGAAGCTCAGACCTGGTCATGCACCACAAACTCCCCTTCCCGGTCCGGAGGCTCTGTCGATGCCGTGGGGCTACCATAGCAGGCAACACTCGGAAACTTCTTCTGCCAAGATCAGGCTGAGTGTTTCCCAGGGGTGATGGATGTTGGAGCCCTCCGAGGGACTTTCCTCTGCAGGACCTGGGTGAGGAGCTGCAGAGGGGCTGCCTGGGGCTGTTGGTGAATGAGCATGAGCAGCCTCTGTGGTTTCTCTGCTCATTACGGGTGGGTGTGGAGGAAAAAATACTTGCTGTAAGTAATTGCTCCTGATCCGCTGGCCCTGTGGTTGTGCACCTCATCCGGACAGGGCCAGACTTTGACAGTGGTGACAGCCTGCTGGACCGGGGGTTGCTTTGGAAGAGCGCAGTACAGCAGCTGCTGGAGCCTTCTCAAGGCTTCCGGCTCTTCCTCTCCACCCCACTCGGGGCGTGGTTTCCAGCCCAGCAAACCTCGCTGCTGCCTGCTCCCGTCCTGCGCTGAGCAGCCCCGGGCACAGGATGCCACTGAGCAGCCGGGTCCGGGCAGGTCTGCGTCAGTCCGGGGTCACCCCCGGAGCCACCGCAGAACAGGGCTGGGGAAGCGGCGGTGGAGAGGGGACATGGACACGGAGAGGGGACACAGGCATGGAGATGGGACGTGGACATGGGGAGATGATGTGTGCACGGAGAGGGGATGTGGCTGTGATACTCGCTCGGCAAAACGGTCCTGCAGAAAGGGAGGGAGGTCCCTGCTCTCTGCTCCCCAGGTCAAGAGTTGGGAGTGTGTGTGACCATGGGGTGCCAAGAAGGTGCTGGGTGATCTCTGGAGTTCAGCACTGGGTGCGCCTGGGAGGAACAGCTCAGGGAAACACCTGCCAGGAGCGGCATGAACGCTCGGCCCTGCCTGGGATCCTCCCAAGGCCCTGCCAGCCCTCTCCATGGTGGGGTTCCATGGGGCAGGCAGAGCCCAGCTGCCCCAGCCCATGCCAAGGGAGTGGGTCTGCTGGGTCAAGCCACCCCAAGTGCCCCAGCACCCATGAACCATGACCAAATGAACCACCCGGGTGGTTCCCGCACAGACCAGGAGGAGCAAGCACATGGTCCCCTGGGACTGAGTTACCCTGCCCAAGGGCCTCCCAGCTCTGCAGGCTGGATGTGTCACAGCCTGCCCCAGGCATTGAGGGGGATGGGGACCCTTTTGAGCCACCCTTTGACCCTCCCTGGGGCTGCTCTAAGGGGCCGGGAGCCCCTTAGCCCTGCGGGGTTGGCCCTGGTGCTCCCCTCAGGGTCCCTCCGGTGGGATGGGCACCACTTCAGGGCTCCCTTGGGACCTCCACAGCTCTCCCTGGGGCCTCCCTTCACCCCTCCCAGGGCTGCTCCAAGGGCATGGGGCTCCCTTCAGCCTCACCCGGG
>NW_010388302.1:1773-2213 GCF_000710305.1 Buceros rhinoceros silvestris | reverse complement strand
TCTTTCCCTTTCCAGCCAGTGTCCTCGCATCTTTCCCTGTGCCCAAGGACCTGGGAAAAGGGCTGTGGAAGCAGCCTGGAGGTCTGGCCCATGCCCTTGGGCTGGGGAGGCACAGCCAGAGACATGGGGTAGGGAGATGAGGCAGCTGATCCTGCCCACCATGTGCTGGGGTTCAGTGGGAAAGATCTCCCACCCGTCCCCTTGGTGCTGCCCATCCCATTCCTGGCAGGGCTGGCTCCCCTCTTCCCTCTCCCCAGGCCAGGTTTTGGGGCCAGGGCAAGTGGAGGAGCAGAAGGGGATTCCTGCATCCCCACAACTCAGGTCCTGGTGGAGGGGACCAAGGGGGACTCAGCAGCCATCGCTAGCCAGGGACACTCACTAAAGCCCTCGCCACCACTGCTAGGGCAGGGGTCCCTACCCCCAGGGGCGGGCACGCCAAC
>NW_010388302.1:1178-1673 GCF_000710305.1 Buceros rhinoceros silvestris | reverse complement strand
GCCACCACTGCTAGTGCAGGGTTCCCTACCCCCAGGGGCGGGACCCACACACCACTGTGATGTGGGTGCCAGCCTGTTGCCATGGGATGGCTGTGGGGCAGCAGGGGCTGTGCTGCTCCCAAGCCACAGCCTTGCGGGCGGCATGTGAACACAGCCGGGATCTTTCCAGCCAGGGCTGATGGGTGGCAATGGTGAGCAGGGCCTGGCAGCTGGCACAGGGTGCTGGGGCAGGCGGGGAGGCTGGAGCAGTGACACTGGCTTAGGTTTCCTTGGTGCTTTGATGGGCACACCTGCGATTTCCCACTCCTGTGCTTTTTTCCTCCATTTCCCAAGCCAGGAAGCAAATGTACCGATCGTAAACCAGACTTAGGCGCCTGTGGTCATGCCAGGTGCCGGAAACAAGCGCGTGTTGCAGGCCCAGCGCTGCCGTTGGTTCTGCCCCATTACCCAGCCCCGCGGGCAGTGCCAGCAGCACCCACTCCTGCCAGAGCCCGG
>NW_010388302.1:0-940 GCF_000710305.1 Buceros rhinoceros silvestris | reverse complement strand
AGCTCCACACAGGGCCATGCTGGCGCCCGGGAAGGGCAGGCTGGCGGGGGGCAGGACCGGAGCTGTGCCGCCCCATTAACCACCCTGGGTGAACATAGGGTCAGAAGGCCAGAGCCACCCACAAAATCGCCGGCAGCTCTCCGTAGTCCCATCCTGAGCAGCTGATGTCCCTGGCCTGCTGCCAGTCCCGGCCCTGCCTGCCTTTGCACTGCCAACCGGGCCTGTGGCAACCTCTGCCCATGGCAAGAAGGTCACCGCTGCAGAGGGGTCAGCTGAGGGCAGGGAGCTGTCTCTGAGCACTGCCACCCTGCCGGGGCTCCCCTTCTCTCTCCTGCTCCAGCCTTACCCTGAGAACCTCTGTGCTGCTCTGGATGGAAAGAATTTGGTCCTTGGCCCAGGGTGCCCGATGTCACCAGGGCACAAGGTTGGGCACAGGATGTGGCTGCACGCCACCCCTCCTGCTGTGGAACCAGCTCTGCTGGCACAGTGCATCCCCAGGGAGAGTGCTGCACCAGCACCCGGCACAGTGCTCGGGGCGCGCTGTGCACCGGGGCAAATCCTGTCCCCAGGCCACCCACCGGGCTGAGGGCAGGGTGGCAGGAGCCCTCCTGGTACACACAGCACGGGTACAGTGGTACATGCCCTGGGGAGCTGCACCGTGGCCCCAGGGCCCAGGGTGCAACCTGCAGGGGCTGCGGGAGCGCGTTGTAGGGCACCCGTGGTGTCTGTGTGAGGCTGGTGGGGCGCGCGCCCAGCGTGCACACCGTGTCCCTGCGTGTGTACAGTGTACACACCACGGGCTGTGTATATATACACACACGCGCGCACACGCAAGCGGGGATTACGACAAGCATCCTGTTATGATGCAAAAAGCCCTCGCCCTGCAGATGAATAACGCTGCAAGATGCTGCCTCGGATATTTTTGCTGGTGCCAAAAATA
>NW_010388301.1:9547-9965 GCF_000710305.1 Buceros rhinoceros silvestris | reverse complement strand
GCTGTGATGAGGCTCTGCAGGGTCAGGGGCAGTGAGGACTGACTCCTCTCCCACCTCTGCCCAGCCCTGGGGTTGGCTCAGCTCCAGCCTTGCTCCTCTGACCAGGGAGGGGACCAGCCCCTGCGGCAGAGCTGGGGTGCTATGCCCCATCTCTCCTCCTCCCTGGAGCCAAGCTGTGCCTGTGGGCCAGGGCAGGGTGCACGTGGGGCATGCAGGGGGCTGCACCAGCACAGAGCCCACGCTCATGTGGGAGGCAGCATCCCAAACCTGGGAAGGGGAGGTCACTGCCTTTTTCCAGCCCTCAGAAGCCACTGCAGAGGGGGGCACAGCAGCAACAATGACACGAGGATGACACAAATGGCTCAACGAGAGGTCAATGGGCAATTGGCTCCGTGGCCCCAGCTGCTTGGGGCTGGGT
>NW_010388301.1:7542-9406 GCF_000710305.1 Buceros rhinoceros silvestris | reverse complement strand
GTCCTGCTCACCCTCGCAGCTCAGTCCTGCCTGTGCTCTGTGATGCGGATGTGGACAAAGAGCGAAGAGGGCGGGATGCTAGTGCCATCCTTGGAGAGAAGATGGATGTGGCGGTAGCCTGCAGCAGGGACAGCGAGGCTCTGGCTGACTGCTGCCCCCCACCCCACTCTCTAGCACCCAGCTGAGCCCCAGACACCCTTGTGGGGCTACCCTAGGTACCCCACCGCCACCAGGCAGCAGCCACTCACCAGGTTTGATGTTGGCAAAGGCTAGGGTGAACTGGCCCACGAAGTCATTCCGGGACGTCTTGTCATAATCCTCCACCACGAAGCGGACAAGGGCCAGCTCGGGCACATGGAGCTGGAACTGTAGTGTCTCATCCCAGCGGGGGTTAAACCCTGGGAAGGGTGAGCAGGTGCTGGGAGGGCGAGGGAGGGGAGGGACAGGCACCTGGGTGCAGCAGGATCCCTGGTACCACCATGGGGCTCACCATTGTTCTCGATGTACTTGGTCTCCTGGCGCGCCTGGTCCGCGGGGACACCATGGATCTCCACACGCACCAGGGGGTCGATGACGGCTCCATCCTTGCTGTTGGCCACCTTGGGCAGCTGTTGCCCGCTGATCACCTGTGAAAAGGGTCAGGGACCCCATGAGCTGGGGAGCAGCAGAACTGCTGGGAGGCTGCTCGGCTCCAGGAGGCTGCCCAATGGTGGCCCACCTATCTGGGACCAACAAAGCCCCAGGACACTGTCACGGCTGCCTGGGGTCTCTCCTCAGCCCCATACCTGTATTGTCAGTGTGATGGGGCCAGGGCCCTCCCAGCTGCCAGGGTCACTGGGGTTGAAGAGAGTCTCCTCATCTCTCATGAAGGGTGGCTTGAGCACATAGCCGCAGCAGCCATTCTGGCTGAAGAGCCCATCACACAGGTCCATCTCCGTGCCCGCTGTCTGGAAGTTCAGGGCCACTGGGGAAAGGAGGCAGGGAAAGGGCTGAGGGCAGCTTGGAGACAACATGCCCCCTGCTTGGAGCTGAGAACAAGCCTGTTCCCATGGCCAGAGACATGCATGGCTGCATAGGAGGACAAGGCATCAATGCCCACGTACCCCCAGGCTCCCCAGGGCAGACCAAGAGCCTGCAGCCAGGCCTGGCTCCAGCCAGGGTTGTAGCATCTTCCCAGCCCCCAGCCCTGACCCCCCCTGGCCGTACCAATCTGGCACCCCACGTTCCACATCTCCTGGGGGCTGTAGTTGGAGGAGTCGGTCCGCATCCCACTAGGGTAGATGCGTGTCAGCTGCCAGGCGTTGTGGCGGACAAACTCATTCCCTAGGGATGGAAGGTGAGGGCCACTTGTGGAGTCATTCCCGGTCCTGCACAGCCACCCACAGCATTCACTGCCCATCCATCCATCCATCCCTCCATCCCTCCATCCATCCATCCCTCCATCCCTCCCTCCATCCATCCATCCGCCTACCCACCCACCAACCCACCAATTCTCATCCTTCTCTCCTCCCAGGACGAGACATCCTGCCTCACTTCCTAAGCCTCACCCACCTCCTCACCCACCAGAGCCAAAACCACGGGTACAGCCCTGCTGGACTCCCTTTCCCCTGGACAGGGAGGGAACTCTAATGTCTGAAGGCTCTAGCCCTACACCTGAGGAAGCCACCTGCCCTCTCCACCCTGGCCCAGTCCCCCTGGTGCCCCCTCACCTGCATCCCGGATGAGCTTCCTGGCCTTGGCCTCGGAGAGGGAGGAGATCTCGGAGGGCCGGGAATGGCTGCGGGCCTCCTGAAAGCCCTGAAAGGGCACGCTCCTACAGTAGACGAGGCACTCGGACAACGCCTGTGCTAGGGCCTCCTTGTCC
>NW_010388301.1:7003-7419 GCF_000710305.1 Buceros rhinoceros silvestris | reverse complement strand
ACAACGCCTGTGCTAGGGTCTCCTTGTCCTTCTGCAAGGCAGAGCCACGTTGGGTCCCCCCTGAAGGGTGAACTGTCCTCTAGCACTCACCTGGGGCAGGTGCTGTAGAGCCAGCAAGAGCAAGGAGGAGCCCCCCAACATGGTGCCACCACAGGGATGCTGTGCAAAGAGAAGGCTGGCATGGCCAGGGGCAGAAAGGGCTGTCCCCCCTGCCTGGTGATGCCCCTACAGTCCCTGCCCCTTCTCTCAGCACTGGGATGTCACCACGGCCCATAGCTGTGTCCAGGCTCTCAGTGCTCCCAGCTGGTCCCCAGCCTGGGCCACCCACCTTCACCCTCCGCCTCTCCTCCTCCGCCTCTGCCCCGTTGTCATCATCAGACATGTCAGGCGCCTCATCCCCTGCCCCATCCAGTGTG
>NW_010388301.1:1543-6877 GCF_000710305.1 Buceros rhinoceros silvestris | reverse complement strand
GTGCTTCAGCTCCTGCAGGGTTGTGCATGGAGAGGTAGGCACCCTGGGGTGCCCGTCTCCTCCATGGGACTTACTGTCCCCTGGGACCCCACACTGCTGGGGGCAGCTTCACCAGCTCCCTGCAGCACCGAGGAGGGGATGGGGTAGGAGGACTCTACGCTGCTGTCCCTCTGGCTCTGCAGGGCATGGGGAGACAACCTTGAGGACAGCTTTGGGACTCCTGTGAATGGGAGCACACACTGTTCCCAGGGTTCACAAGAGCCCCAGTGGAGCAGGACAATGCTGGGACAGGGGCAGCCTTTCCTCTGGACAGCAGAGCCACCTCCTTACCCCACTCCCAGGCAGGACAGTGATGCTCAGCACAGCTGCATTCTCTCCCTACCTCCGGGGATGGGAGCTGGGTGGGGACGTGCCCATCAGTAGTGGTGGTGAGGAGCTGTTCCCCCAGGATGGTCTTGAGCTGCTGGGCCAGGACCTCCTGCTGCTCCATGCTGCAGTGGTTCTCCAGGGACAGGATCACTGGGTAGTCTGAGGTCTGGGGATCAACATGCACTGCTCAGTGGAGTGGAAGAGCTCTATCACAGGCTTTGCCCAGGCATGATCAGTGCCAGGATGGATTCCCTTGTGTGTCCTCATATCTCCCTGAAACTTTCATACCCCTCCAATCCCCCAGCATCCCCCATATCCCATCTCAACCCTGCATCTCCCAGGCCCCATTTCACCCCTGCACCCTGAGCAGACCATGTCTGCGTGAGCCCCCATCCCCTGGCATGACATGGCACAGGGCTGTGGGTCAGACCCCCCCAGTGCTGTCCCCCGGGAAGGGACAGAGCCACCCTCCTCGCCTGTGGTGGGGTCAGCCCTGCTGCAGCACCAGGCGTGTGAGTCCCAGCACTGCTCGCCCACCAGAGACCCATCACCGTCCCAAATTGAAGACACTTCCGGGTCAGTCCCCCCCAGTGCTGTCCCCCGGGAAGGTACAGAGCCACCCTCCTCGCCTGTGGTGGGGTCAGCCCTGCTGCAGCACCAGGCGTGTGAGTCCCAGCACTGCTCGCCCACCAGAGACCCATCACCGTCCCAAATTGCAGACACTTCCTGTCCCCCCACCAAGGGCCACCCACGACACCCAGCACCCAGGGAAGGGTGCCCTACCTTGAAGGCGTACTTGCCCAGGGTGCTCACCACCTCCCGGAAGGGAATCTTGGAGGTGAAAGTGTGGCCATGGTACACCACGGGCTCCCCATTCGGCCCATCCCAACAATCCACCTCCAGGCACCGGCAGCCCCGTTTCAGAGCCCTAAGGGTGGGTGGTCAGGCCTGGAGCCCTGCACCTGACCAGGGCACCAGCTCCCTGCCCTCCCCTCTGACTGTGGGTGTCACTCCTGCAGGGACCAGAGGACAGCTGCCAAGGGTGGAGATGATGCTGCATGCAGGGCAGGAAGAGCTGGGATCAGCATCCCCAAAATGGACCTCCTTGCTGGGGACCACATGGCATGGCCACAGGAGTGCTGGACCAGGAGGGGACAAAGGATCTTCTCTTGGTGGGTTTTCCCCATGGAGCTGCTCATGGAATGGTCCTGTGGCAGTGGCAGCTGGGGGGCAGCCGGCGGGGAGCAGCCCCTTTACCTTATGTAGCCTTCGATGCTGCTCTGGCCCCGGATCTGGTCCTCTATCAGATAGGTGTTGTGGGAGGAGGAGCTGAAGTAGTGGCAGAGCGGCTGGGGCGAATGTTTGCAACGCGGCCCGGGGCTGGCCCCGGATCTGGTCCTCTATCAGATAGGTGTTGTGGGAGGAGGAGATGAAGTAGTGGCAGAGCGGCTGGCTCATGTCTTGCCACAGTGCCCGGTGCCGGGGGTTGAAGATGGAGCCCTCCGAGGAGCAGAGGTACATGAGGAACCCGTCGGCACTCAGCACGTGGCGAGCTCGGGCTGCAGGCAGATGGGGAAGCTCAGCAACAGCCAGGCACTCAGAAGGTCTGAGACAAATGGGGCTGCTGGTAGCTACTGACATCCGTAACCTGGTGGGCACAGCTGCTGCCAGAGCCTGGGACACAGGGAGAGATGCTCCTCGGCAGCAGCCATGGGAAGGTGGGCAGCAGACCCCAAAACCAGAGCTTGCACCCCATGGTGGTCAACCTTCTACACCAAGATGGTCCAGTAACAGACCAAAAAAAGGGGAAGTGCACCCAGATCACACTATGGTGAGCCTTTCCTCTGGGTCCACCTGCAGCAGGATGGGGCTGGGCATGCCCCTGCAGAGGCACTGTGGGTCTCAGCCCTCTCCCTCCCCCCACAGAGAGCTCAGCTGATGTCCGGGCTGGCTCTCACCTGTCTCTGATGGTTCGTACTTGTCGATGAGCTCCATGGCCAGTTCCTCTGTGCCCTCATCCTCCAGCTGCTCCTGCTGCAGGAAATCCACCAGCTCCAGCAGTGTCAGCTTCTTCCCATCCTCGGAGAAGTCCTGGAAGAGGCTCAGCACCTCCTCACGCTGTGTGAGAGCCTTGTAGAAGAGCACAAACTCCTCCCCTTCCAGAGTCCCTGACTCTGACTTGTCGGCAGCCTGCAAGGGAGCTCTCTCAGCGCCCAGGCAGGGCAAAACCGGGTGTCCTGGCCACCCATACGCAGATGGCTTGTTAGCTTGGTGGACAGATAAGCAGCTGGATGGACAAATGAATGGAAGGGAGAAACAGCTGCCTTGGCTGGTTGGGTTAACAGCTAAATGAACAAATGGACATTTGTCTGGGTCAACAGGTAGTTGGGTGAACAGATGGAGGGAGGGAAGGAGGAAGTGAGGGAGGGAGTGAGGGAGAGATAGATGGACACAAGAAAGTGACCACATCCTTCTGCAGGGAGGTGTTGTGCAACTTGTTCCAGCCCCTCCTCAGCCCCTCCAGGCCCTCAGGTGCTGTGTTTACCTGGAAGAGCCGCAGGGCATGATCCTCGTTCATGTCTATGTTCATCATCTTGAGGAGACGCTGCACTTCCTTGAAGTTCATGCGCCCATCCTTATTCTTGTCAGCTTTCTGGAACCAGTCACGAATCCATGTATGAGAGGCCAGGGCAGATGTTAAGGGAAAGGACCTTGGCTAAAAGAGATGGAACTGGGGAACATCAGAGGGCATCTTTTTGTTTTGCTGTGGGCTCTCCCTGCCCTGATGCAGATGGTGAGACCCAGAATAGCTACGAACATGCTGGGATGACACTGAAGACACAGGGCCTGGGGGATGGCCAGAGATGGGGAAAGGACTGGGTGTGGAGGGCAGAGTGGTGCCTGCAGGAAGGATATTGATCTATCTTCTCCCTTTGGTCCATGCTGGTGGCCACCTCGATGAGCTGGCGCAGACCCTGGACCCAGCACTGTGCCTCCTCCGCCGAGCCAGCAATGAGGTCCAGGTTGCCCCGGCGGCCATAGAAGACAATGGTGAAGCAGCGCTCGGGGGGGAATTCTTCGGCCAGGCTCTGCAGCACCTCTGACTGGTGCCCTTCCCGCACCGTCTCCACATCGCTGATGGAGACTGGGGCAGAGGGAGGGGAGGCCTGTCTGTGGGGCACAAGGACCACAGGGCAGGGGACACTGCCCACAGACATCTGTCCAAACATCCATCCATCCATCCAAACATGCATCCATCGAGCTACTCTTCCACCTATGCCTCTGCCTGCCTACTTCCCCGCTGGCACAGGAGAGCTTCCACTTGTATCAGCTGCAAACTCTACTCAGCCCTTGTGACCCATTGGTCCTGCTGGGGGCAGGATGCTCCATGGAGAGCTTCATGAGAGGAGCCCACACATACACACAGAGCCTCTCTTGAATGCCACAGCACCCTCTGCAAGCATGGCTCCAAGAATCTCCATACGTTCACATCCCTGTTCACTCTGAGCCCTACTGATGGCCCCATGGCCAACACACAGCAGCTGGTACTCACAGGCAGACTCAGTTTTGCCTGTCCTCTTGGACTGGTACCAGATGGTCATGCAGTCATCCTGTAGCTTGAAGTAACGCTGCTTCTTCCAGCTTTTGGACTTGACTTTGCGCATCAGCGTCCCTTGCTGCATCTGCTCCAGCGTGTCTGTGAGCTGGATGCCTGGGGGCAGCATGGGCTGCATCACTGAGGGCGGGGGATCAGCGCATTGTACCCTGGTTACCCTGCTCCCTCTCGCCTCCGGGACCCCACATGTTCCCTCAATTTGGGATGGAGGAGAGATACGTCCCAGAGAAACTCACTACAAGAGGGCCAGAAGAAGGTGATTCCCAATCGACCCTTTCCATCTGCCCTCAGCACTGCCAAGCCCAAACCGGAATGGCCACAGTGGGGTAGGGATGCTCCTGATGTGGCAAGGTGAGCTCAACCCATGGGCCAGATTTGCCCTGGCCTAAATCTGGATGTCCTACTGCCCTGCCCTCCACCTCCCGCACCTCCCCTCCACCGCGGCACTCACGGGCGTTGCACAGCAGTGATGCCATGGCTCTGCCTCCTCCCGGCTGGAGGGCACTGGGAAGAGAAGAGACGGCAGCTGGGGGGAGCAGGGCCAGATGCTCCCACTGCACCCAGGTCCTGCGGGGTGGGATTCAGCCTTGCCCACACGTGTGCGAGGTGCATATGCCCCTGCCCATGTGCAAGCGACCCTATGCCTCTCTTCTGCTGGGTCATTGCTTTCCTTAAGTGTCAAGTTCACCCTGCCATGCTCATGAAATATTCATTTGCATTACCAGGAAGCCAGAGCTCAGAAGGTATCAGAGGAAAACAGAAAAACCTGTGAGTGTGGCTGTCCCGCCGCCTGGCAGGTACTGGAGCCCTGGTGCTCCCAGGTCACTGCTCCCAGGGGACAAGTGGCCCTGGGAGCAGGGAAAACCTGCTCCAAGAATGCCCAAGAACAGCTCTCACCACCTGGGAAACTGCCTCCAATCAGAAAATTTGGACGTAAGGGAAAGCTGTGAGAGCAAGGAAGGGGGTGCAGAGCAGGACCCCCAGCCTCTTCTCCCTAGGGAATGTCAGCACACTGGGGTGGTGACCGCAGCGGCAGCCGTACTGGGAGCGCACTGCGACGAGTGGGACTATAAATACAACCCGACTGACAATAAGGCTTTGATTAGCCTGTTAAAGCTTTAATTAGACTGACAAATTTCTGGACGTGCCTGTCACCCGGGTGCTGGAGCTGGGCCCTTGAGGAGCATATGCTGCAGCTGCTGGGCTGGGATCTGGGAGCAAGAGGGGACCCTGGGGTCCCTGGGGGCTAAGAGCTCTGCCAGGGGTGGCAGCTGTGCCCCAGGCCCCTGACTCAGCGAAGGTCCCGGCAGCGCGGGGCTGGGAATCGCCGGGGCCGTCAGGATGAAGGA
>NW_010388301.1:466-1407 GCF_000710305.1 Buceros rhinoceros silvestris | reverse complement strand
GGGAAATAGCCGGGCCCGCCAGCATGCAGGCGCGTGCCAAGCCTGGCTGCCAGACCTTTGCGGGCTCCGGGGGCAGACGGCAGACGTCCCCTGCTCAGTGTGGGAAGGGCAGGGCAGATCCCCAGCACAGCACTAGCTGGGGCTGTGGGCCACGCTTATGGGGGACACGCCAGGCACAGGGCTGGCAGTGCCCATTTGGCTGTCCCCAGGGCAAGCGGGGACTGTCTGTCCACACTCTTGGGGACATTGTGTGCTGCTGGAGACATGGAGCCGCTGGGGTGCTATCCCAGTGATCTTCCAGCAGTGCCCAGTGCTGGGGTTGTGCGTTCCCAGCATCAGCCCTTCTTGCAGGGCTCAGACCTCAAGGACTCACTGCAGCGCCTGCACTCCCCCCACATCCGACGTGCCAGGGCTTGGGGTGCCCGCACCCAAAGGTGGGTGGCACCACACTTTTCTTGTGCCTTGCGGGTGCCCTGATGCCCACTGGCTCGCACAACCCCAGGAGTGCCCCATACCCCCAGCTTGCTCTCAGACCCCTGCACTCCATGACCCTCCAGTCACCCATCTGTCTGCACCCTCCTGCCTCCTGACAGCACCCAGCCCAGCATGACCACATTGCAGGGTCATAGCTCCAAGTGCCCGCCTGCCCCATGGTCCCTGTGCTGCAGCAGGAGAGGGGACGGAGCTGAGGATGGTTTGGGGAAGCTGGGGTGGAGGGAGAGGCACAGATGCTGGAGGAGCAGGGAGAGACAGTGGTGTGGGACAGAGATGGGCTCAGTGCAATCAATGACCTGTCCTCCCTGCACCCGGCCATGCATGTGTGCGAGGTGGCAGCATGCAAGGGAGCGGCTTACAGCCCCCAGGCCCGTAACCATGCTGAGATTTTGGAGTTAAACTCAACTCCCCCAGTGCTGGCCCTTGCAGGCTCCCCGCACCGCCAC
>NW_010388301.1:0-355 GCF_000710305.1 Buceros rhinoceros silvestris | reverse complement strand
TCCGGGCCCCGCCCCAGCACCCCCAGCCCTGCCCCAGCTGCGGAGCTGTGCCTTCCCCGCACAAGCAGCAAAAAAAAAGACGATCCCTTCCAGCACAGGAGTGCGGAGGCAAGGACATGGCTGTTCAACTATCCCCATTGTGTGAGCAGCGCCCCGAGCCCGGCACAGCCTGGCCCCAGGCAGCCCCTCTTCGCCCCGGTCTGAGTTACGCTGTCGAGGGGAGCAGGACGGGAGCTGGGGATGGAGAAAACCGACAAGAACAGTCCCAGCTCCCCCAGCAGATGCTGAGGCACTGCAACTTCTCTTCTGGAGGTGACAGAGCGGACGGGCCAGGGTGTGTGAGCGCTCCCCAGCC
>NW_010388300.1:6533-9400 GCF_000710305.1 Buceros rhinoceros silvestris | reverse complement strand
ATAAATAACTGTGGGGGGATTAGTTTTTATGTACTGTGACAAATAAATAACTGTATTAACAAGCTGTTGCAATATACTACGGACTAAATCCGGCCTTTTCTTATGTGTCTTCTCCAAATGTGGACTAGGTCACCCAAAGTTAGCCAAACTGCACTGTTGTGTAACACAAGAGCGAGTGATCAGAACACAGACGAGATCTGACTCGGGCAGTCTGCGTCATTTCTCATGTTTTTTAAGAAACATATTTGGAAATACTGTGTGCTAAAAATGGTAGGAAAGCATGCTCTAAATTATTAATTTTGTGTACAAAATTAATTTCTGTGTAATCCTAAGGGTGATTTTAACAGATCTTTGTTCCTCCAGTCTTCATAGCAAGAGTACAATGCTCTTATTTTACTTACTTATTTCCGGTGATTGGTAACAAACAAGAGTGGCTCTTGTTATGGTTTTTTGCGCAACATTGTAAAGTAGCTTCTGTTCACACGTGCAGCTTCTTAAACTGTCAAGTCCCTATTTATTCAACTTATTTATTAGAAAGCTAAATGTGGAGTGTGTAGAGCGTGGTTCTCCGTGTCCATGCCCAGAACTGGGCATTAATGGCAAATTGAGCAGCATGTTTCCGTCACTGTAGTACTGTGTCCTCTATCAGAACATCTTTATAATAAACGCAATTCCACCCTGACTGTTTGCTGTTGATATGTAACCCAGAGATAAATGAAATAACCGATTTATAGCCTGGAGATAAATTATGCTCCTGCTTGGGGAGCATAGCTGCTTAAAGCAATGATGTTGGGATCTCAGCCCTCCAAGATGAAAAATGTAGAGGTAGTGAGGAAATCCCAGCGAAGGGTCAACTGCTAATTAATCCCCACTGCCAAAGGACCGCGGAACAGCACAGCCTATTTATATCACCGGAGAGCGAGCCTGATTCCCAGTAAATGACTTCTCCTATTGTGTGATTATTTGAGACTTCATTCAACGGAGGCACGTCTTGTTTGGAATGACAGATGAATTAACTGAGAGCATAAAAATAGGATGTTCTCTGAATCTGCTGCTCTGGGTTTAAAATCGCATTCGTTTCCCAGTGTTTTGTGGTCTATTTCTCTCTTTTCTTTCAGTTAGGAAATAAAATGTTCCACTAATGCACGTCTGGAAAAAGCTCCTACCAGACACGGCAGAGCGCTGAGCTGCACACCGGGTTGGTCCTGCCGTAGTTACTTTGCAATATGTCTCTTTAATATGGCAGCACTGGCTGACTGTTACCATGCGTGTGAACACCACCTGCAACGGAGTCCTGCGGGCCTGGCCCTGGCAGGCTGGGCGTGCTGGAGAGCCCTGTGGCCCAGCAGACACCTTGCCTGGGACACTCACCCTCCACAGCGTGGAACCGCCGTGCCTCTGATACACTGTCTTCCCTGGAGTCCTCTGGGCCTGGAACACTGGCCGCGTCTCCAAGCTTCCCTCGGGAACATGCCGAAAGCTCGCTGTGTTTGTCCTGCCTCACTGGAGAGGACTGCGACCGGCCAGACCGTTCACCCCGTTCATTACTGAGGTCTGCTCTGGTACTTCATTTCATGAAGATCAGTTTTTTTGATGATCAGCCATAGCAGGCAACAGCACTTGGCATCTTTACCTCACGGAAGCCTGCGGGAGCCTCCCGCTGAACACCAAGCAGGATCATTAGATGTGTCTTACACACCGTTTATTTTCCATCTTTCGGATCTTATGTCTTGCGGAGCTAACGTCACCCTCTGCAGCCTGCCCCGAGGTGTCTCCTGCTGTGCGCATCCCGAGATGTCCCAGCCTCCTCTGCATCCAGTGGGAACGTGGAGTGGAGCCTCGCGATCTCCTGTGAAGCTCCTGCTCCTTTTGAAGGACTACTGTGTTTGAAGTGAGGTAGTCGGAACCACTGCAAAATCATCCCCAACTCCCATCTCCTCCCACACGGTTACTCTTTACATGCCCCATGATGGAACCATGTCTGTGAGGCCATCCCATCAGAGAGGAAGCTGGTCAGCCACGGGGGGATTGGACCGAGCAGACCTTCTCCAGGCAGTGTGGTGGACGGAGCCATTTCCTCCTGGGTAACTTGGCAAGTCTGTGCTTCAGTATTTGCACTTACTGTATGTCCTTACTGTAATGTATTTGTGGAAGACAATCAGTCCACCAGCCTTAGTGGTCCAAGGTGATCCCTGTGTTTGTCGCTAGACCTCTGTGGTGGGTAATAGCTGAAGAAGCCTTGTCTGAAGCTGTTCGACTGGAGTTTCTTTCTGATCTATCCAGTAGGCAAAGAGAACATGACCTCAGCTACACCTTTGGGCAGTTAATTAATAACCAGCGATGATGATGGGTTGTGTTTACCAGAAATGAGATTCAGACCACCTAGAAGTTCCACCTTCCCTTGTTGTGCCGTATTAGCCTTTGACTAGCCAATGAGATGAAACATGTTACGATTTCGTGGTCGTGCTTTTAACCTATTTTTCCTCTGGGTCTATCTGGGACTCTTTCATACCTACAGATCATGCACTGAAGACACCAAAAGGTTTGAGGTAAATAGTTATTGAGAGCTTAAGTTCTGCCAAAGCATTCTCCGGTGATCCATGGTGAAGCAAGCTATCATTCATTGGCTGTATTTTGCTTCCTCCCGCTTACAGCGTTAGTCACTTTTTTCCTCATTTATGCCCATTAACTCTTACATGGGGTAATCTCCGACACAGAATGAAATGGGTATGAAACCTGCCCATCATCTGCTGGCAGCTGGTACATTTTCCTAACAGCACCATGGATTTTACATTTTAATCCAGTTCATGTGACACCAAGTTAATGAAGTAATAACAGAGAACCAGAAGTATCTTGCCTTGCTTTCA
>NW_010388300.1:3367-6433 GCF_000710305.1 Buceros rhinoceros silvestris | reverse complement strand
TCAGCAGGAGATCAATGCCTTGGTGAGCTGCCTCCCGCCCTGAATTCCCCAGGATCCCCTGGTAGGTGGCTGTGGGAAGCTGCCGGTCCCCTTCTGTGGGTGACGTCCTCAAGCGAATGGGGCGGAGCATCCCCCTGCCTCTGCTCATGCCAAAGGCAGGAGATGGAGATTTGTGGCCCCACAGACGGAACCCTCAGGGACATGCTGAATGAGCCCAAAGAGGGGTCACGCCAGGTTCTCCCGAGCCTGGCATCCTCTTTCTTGATGAGGAAGGACAAGGGGGTTGGTGGACACTGAGCTCCAGGCACCCCCGGATGTCTCTGGCACAGGGTGCGCAGCCAGGCTGGGTCTGCCTGGAGCCCATGGAGCATGAGGTTCTTGTTCTGCTGGCTCCAGTCCTGCCAAACGCAGAGTGGAAAGGGCTGTTCTTCCCCCCGCCACCCCCAGCCAGTCTGACCTGGAAAGTTGGGGCTGTAGCAGTGAAACCTGCCAGCCCTGGGGTGGGGGTGGGGGGGCAGGAGACAAAAATCTGCTGGTCGCATTTCTAGCAGTCTTTTTTTTTTTGCCTTGTTACTAGTTTTTGTCTTCAGATTGGTCAAGAACAAAACCACCAGTAAAGAATGATGTGTCTGAACCGCGGTATTACTGAGTTCTGGGATACGCTCACTATTTTTCAAGCATACACGTGGGGTTTTGTTACCTGCAGTGGATGGTCTTCATCTCTGGTAGGATTTCTGAAGGACACTTGATTTTTAAAAAAAAACCAAACTCCCCAACAACTATAGCAGCTTGGACAAGACCGTCCCACTGCTTACCTTCACTGTATTCTGTCTGACGGCAGGAGCGTTGCACGGAGTCAGACTCTGCTCCAGAATAGTGTTTCTGCGGTACCTCTATTGGCAAAATAATTTCAAATACTTCGAAGATGTGTGACGTGTGAGTTAAAACCTTTGCTTCTCTCGTGGCTGTGAATTACAGTGTGTTTTGAGGATAGCCGTGGAAAATGTTTATTTTTCTATTGTACTGTGATTTCGATATTGGTGAGTAAGTTTGATTTTTGTGTCAATACTAGTGGAATTTGACTGCACTGTCTGCAGAGACAGTGCGACCTGGTAGTTAACCTCAGGTTATGGAATTGCTTTATCTAAACAGTAGTAAAAAATCCCCTTGTCTCTAATTTTTATGCATACAGAGGTTTTGGTTTTTAACCCAGCAAGAGGTTGTTTGCATGTGCTCTCACTGTGAGGCATGGCTTTGGAAGTTGTGACTATTTTTAGTGGCGGCAGAGCTCAGCCGCAGTGTTACTGGTACTGTACCTAGCAACCTCGCTTCGAAACCGCGCCAATAAAATTATGAAACGCTTCTCCTGCCTTTTGTATTCTTGCGGTTAATTCATGTTTCCAGGTGATTCTCCAGGCAGAGGTTCAGCTTTACAAGCAGCCCCTCAGCCGGCGCTGCATGGGGAGGCACCAGGCGCTGGGTCTGGAGAGTTCTTGATGCTGCGAGCTGCAGGTGTGGGCACGGACAGTGCTGCTTCGCTGCCAGCTGCAGGGACACGGCACGGAAGGTCCTGCTGTTTCGGCCATTTCACCTGCTTGCTTTGAAGATTTATTTACTCCTAATTTCTTTTCTTTTTCCTCATTTTTGGTTTATCTTTGCACTTCATGAAATTGTTCTAGCTTGGCTGTAACAGCCCTTCAACCGTGATGATATTCTTCTAATCAGTAAATGGAGTCCATCTCGGACAAGTCACGCTGTTCCACCAAGTTCCCAGCGGCACCCAGTCAGACCTGGCAGCCTCTTCCACCCTGAGCTCACACAGCCCCTACGGCACCCAACAGAGACGCGCAGCTGGATCCGCCCTCAGCACAGAGACCTTTAGATACGAGTGGGCCAGGTCTGGGGTCGTCGGGTCCGTGAAGCTCCTCTGTGCTTGCTGGGTCCAGTGCACGCAACACACAGGGCTGTGTCAACACCACATCTGAACATCCGAGCTGATGGTGTTGTCACTTCTGCCTTCCTTCAGCCTTGCCCTAAGTGTGCAGACGTGGCATGCCGGTACCCTGGCAGGGGCGAGGCGGCGCGTGAACCCAGGCAATAGCTGTTCGTAAATTCTCAAATTACCTCACAGCGTCAGAAAATAGCAGACAGGCCTGTGGCAACAGGGAATGGGCTGGATGGGTAAGTAATTCAGCAACGGGGGGTTCGGACTGTGCAGCTCAGCTTCCTGCTGCCAGCATCAGGCTCCTGCTCCGGCAGGAGTGGGAGGGAGATGCCAGGAATGCTGCTGCTCACTGAGGGCTGAATTCAGGGAGCAGATCACTGCTTGGAGCCACTGGGAGAAGCGACACATTCCCGTGGGGTTTGCGCCAATCACAGCCAGCAGCAATGTGGACAGCCGGAGCGTGTCCCCACGGGACTCGGCAGGGTCCCCGCAGCCCTCTCCCTGCTCCACAGCCACGCCTGCATCCCTGTGGGGCTTCACCTGGCCAAGGTCTAGGCATGAGAGGCTCAGCGCTGTTTGGTGCTGCTGAGACCTAACCAGCCGTGTCTGCTGCAGGAATAGAAACCCCTGGAGACTTCACGAGGTACATGGCAGCTGAGGGGGGGTGTCACAAGTGCTATCAGTGCCTCTATGGGAGGTACTAAGAGGGCAGTGAAGTGCTGGGTGTATTTATAGCCCCTGGGGCACACACAGCACGTTGTGGTGTGGAATGGCATCACCCCTCTGTGACTCACTGCCCTCCCCAGCCCTGCAGCAGGGCAGGGTGCTGAGGTAACCACGGCTCCTGGCCAGCAGCAGGGCTGCACAAACAGCTCATCTCAAGGGCAAGATGGAGCTGGACGGACTCTCTGCACCTACACCACCCCCAGCCCCTTCAGGGCTCTGGCTCCCCTGCCAGCACAGGGCAGCAGCCCCATGTCCTCAAGCCCGGGTGCACACCAGACTTCCAGACATGAATCGGGCAGTGACTGTGAGGGGGAAACCTGTCACAAGGGTCCTGAGCAGCTGCACCTCTGCCTGTGCGTGGCCTGTGGGGTGGCTGCCTGCCTGTGGCAGCATCC
>NW_010388300.1:2648-3227 GCF_000710305.1 Buceros rhinoceros silvestris | reverse complement strand
GTGGGGGCGCCATCCACATGTCCCTGAGTGACCGCCGCTCAGAGTGCTCAGAACACCCTTCACCCTTCCTGGCATTCCCACGTAGCCAAGGAATAGCAGAGCTACTTAGGTAAATAATTCATAAAAGTCTTCTCCACTTAGTTTACGGCTCCTCCATTCAGCAGCAGCAGCTGCCCTGCACGCTCCTCCCAGAGTCTGCAGCAGTGACCCGGGGACAGACTGAAACTCATCGGCAAGAGCCCCGCCACCCTCAAGGACCTCACCCAGCCGGATGAGCACCTCAGCTCTGGGTTAGTGATGTTAGGAACCAAACCCAGGTCCTAATGTGGCCCTTGACCCAACCACTTCCACGACTGCACGGTGTGAGAGAACGATTGCTGCAAGTGCACCACGACCTGGGGACTGGGGCATCCCTCTGCCTCTACATCAGGCACCCAGGACACTGTCACACTGGGTTTGTCTCTGCCTGCGTGTTGCAAGGGCCCGTGACCCAGTGCCATGCAAGTATAGGGTCAAAGAATCACAGACTGGTTCGGGTTGAAGGGACCATTAAAGCTACTCCAGGCCAACCCCCTGCAG
>NW_010388300.1:725-2443 GCF_000710305.1 Buceros rhinoceros silvestris | reverse complement strand
GGACAGCTGCACCCAGAGCAGGATGCTCAGAGCCCCAAGGGCCAGCCTGACCTGGGATGGTGCCGGGGATGGGACTGCTCCCACCTCTCGGGGTGACCTGGGCCAGGGTCTCACCACCCTCAGCATCAATCTCTCTCTTCTCTCTGGTCTGAATCTCCCTCTCCCAGTTTAAAGCCCATCACCCCTTGTCCTGTCCCCACAGCCCCTGCCGAACAGCCCCTCCCCAGCTTTCGGACAGCCCCTTGCAGCACTGACAGGCTGCACTAAGGTCCCCCGCAGCTTCTCTGCTCCAGGCTGAACCCCTCTAGCTCTCTCCCCTCTCCTCCCAGCAAAGGGGTTCCAGCCCTCTGACCATTTTTGTGGCACTCAGGCAGCCCCAGCCCCACTGGCGGCACGTGCTCCTTAACAGAGATGTCTCTGTGGGAGCTGGGCTGGGTGGTTAAAAATGCATTTCCTTCCTTGGCGAATAACAGCCTTTTGTAGGAATCTGACTTTTCTCCAAGCCAGTGGCTGAGTGACCCAGCTATGGAGTTAACTGCCAGCTCAGCAGAGTTCACCGGGGCAGCAGCAGCACAGAGCCAGCACAGCACCTCGGCCGACCTGGCCAGCAGCTCCGGGGGAAGTGGAGCGGGGAGATTGCAGGGGGCAAATGCTCAGGGAAACACAGAAACAACTCCTGAGCTGTGGAGCAGATAGCGTTAGCTATAGGACAACATTCAAGGCCCCAGCCTTGATATCAAGCCACCCACCCAGCCAGACAGTGTTGGGGAAGGAACTATCCTGCACGACACTGAGCATCCTGAACTGATGTGTGGAGGCTGGAGCAGAGCCCTGGCTCCAGTGGATGAGGAGTCACTTGGTCCATCTGGGAGAAGCTCTTGGAGGTTACACACATTTTTCTAATGAAATATGCTGTTATTAATTTCAGAATCAAAGAACACTTTCCAGAAACCACCCTGGCCTGAAACACGCTGAGCAGCAGTTGGGCGTCCCCAGTGAGGTCAGAAGCTGCTTCTGCATCACAGGCAGCAGGGATTTGGTTCATTTGCCACACTGAGAATCTTTTTTCTGCTTTAAGAAAGCTTCAGCAGAGAGAGAAAGCCCTCCTGGACTAGCAGGTGCCACCAGAAACAAAAATTAACACCAACTGAAGTCAAACAGCTTTTGTCTCAGCGTGCAGACAGACCAGTACCTCCCATGTAACCAGTAAGAGCAGTATGAGGTGTGGATTTTGTTCCTGCTCCAGGAGAGTCATGAATTAGTGGCACCACCACACAGCACATCCCAGAGGGGACACACAGTGTCGGCAGGGAACTTGGGACCAGCACAGGCAGGGACTAGAGCATCCTGGTTAAAAGTAATAAATCACTTTGCTAGAGGGAAGGGACTGTACCTATGAATTTTAGTTTACGATGTCAAACATCATTTTTCCAAAACCATCAGTCCTTTTGGACAATTCTGTAGGTGCTGTTCAGCCGTCAGCAGCTGAGAAGCTGGGAGGAGAGGCAGCAGGGCAGGTCAGTGCTGCTGCAAAGGGCTCGGGTTGTGCTGAGAAGAGGCAGGAGCCAGGCCGGAGCTGGATGTGCAATAATGTAATTATTTTTTCCCCCCAGCAACCCCCATTTCCCTGTTTTGTATTATATTCATTCCATAACTGGGGAAGTTCTCTACTCCATACCTCCACAGCAGCTCCTCAGGAAAGCAGTGCCAGCCAGAGA
>NW_010388300.1:0-368 GCF_000710305.1 Buceros rhinoceros silvestris | reverse complement strand
TGGCCAGGCTCTGGCTGTGCTCTCCTCTGAGCTGCAGCTTTCATCTGCCTCAGCAATGTGTCGGGACATGTTTGGCACAAATCAAAAAGTAAGTTGTTGTTTAACATTCTTGTGTATGACTGAGTGGTGGCAGTGATGCTTCCTGTAAAACATATCTGGGAGCGTGGCAAAGCTGTTTGATATTACAGCCTTATTTAAACCAGTATTTAGATAGTAAAAGCAGTCATTTCCCTTCATCCCCACATACCAGCTACCCATTAAAATTCCTTCTCATGCTCTTGCACAAAGACTAATTTTGGCAAGAGGCTGGCTTGCCCTAGATTTTTAAAAGACTAGTTGTTTTAAAACAAAGTCCTCCGGGAAAGGGA
>NW_010388299.1:0-2044 GCF_000710305.1 Buceros rhinoceros silvestris | reverse complement strand
AGCCACAATGAGCCAGGGCAGCGCTTCCAGCCTTCCCAGTTTCTAAACACATCTTGGTACATCCTGAAATATTTTAACTTTTCTGCTTTAAGCGGCGCTTTGTCCTGCCTGATCTCATGTGCTTGAGACTTTTCTGGCTCGACGCTGGACACTATCCAAGAGAGAGTCGCTTTAACCTGCGCTAGAGCTGATTTCTGCGATGTGAACCTGAAAGGGGAGGTAAAAACAACACCGGAAAAAAAAAATAAACACAAACCCCACTTTAAAAGACTTCAGGGGGAGGGGGAGAAAAATTACAAGAAGGTGCTTTTTGGTGTAAAGTCCGGGTCCCTGGCTGAAGTAAACACCAAGGACCGCTGCTCAGTGCGCGAGGTGCGCGCGTCCCTACTAGACTCCAACGTGCCTTTTCAAAATGGTGTGCGAGGAGAAAAGGTTAATGACTCATAAACAGAGCAACTTTCAAACTGTCTCGGCAAACGCACCGCTCCGTCACATCACAATCTCGGCGGCGAGGTATTAGCAAAGTCGAAGTGGAAATAAAAGCACTCAGGACTGATCAAACAAAATTGGGCTGGAAGCAGGGACGGAGGAGGGGGAGCGGTTTCTGCACAATGCAATTATTTATTTCGGTGTTATTACAGCCCCCCTAGATACCCAAAAAAAGTTTTGGAAACGTGTCAGTGCGGGTGTGCTAACAGATGTGCAGACTTGTCCGCAGCCCCGCTGCAAATATCAATATTTTAAGTAACTGCTGTTAAAGGAGATGATCTTTGCCTTTCCCCAAGTTAGCTTTAAGGGAAACTTTCAAAGTATTTGATAAAGATGTTTGCTCAGCATTCGATAGGTCACCTAAAAATAAAAGGCAGCAGCAAGCTGGGAAAACAAGGATAAAAAGTAAGGTTTTTTTCATCGCACTACTCTCTAAAGTTTGAGGATACAGCTCGTCCGAGAACAGCCTCTTTCGAAGCAGCACCTAAAATCTGGGCCGCGCGACTGTGCCTTGCTCTTACCAAAATTCCCCTCTGCTTTTCAGAAAGGTGTCCGAAAAATATTCGAAAACCACCCAAGAGCCCCAAACCCCAGCCCAAAGGCACCCGCAATAATGTAACGCTGCAGAGGAGCCCTTGGAAACAATATATTTCTGCTGATCTTTTTGAAATTCAGCCAGCCACAGCCACCCCTGTTAATATTTTTACAATCCATTTGCTTGTAAATCTATTAGGAGATGGGCATGGGCTCCCCAACTCCTTCCTAGATCTTCAGCAGATCTGCAAATGGAACGATGTTTAGATTTTTTCCGGACGCGATACAAAATACTCGTGCCATTCCAGACTCAGGGCTGGGATAAATAGGCTCATAACCAGAATTTCTGTTTGTTTTCCTTTTCTAAACCAGTTTCGAAAGCTTCCCTTTAAATCTGAACCAAAACTCAACACACACAAGAAAAAAAAAAAGAGAGAGAGAGAAAAAAAAATCTCCATCCCAAAACTCCTATCAATAAAAACTCCTGAGATGACAAATAGGTAATTGCTCAGGGCTCGCCCCCTTTTTCTCCAGAAAAATGACAGAATCACCTAATTGATCCTTCCAAGGGAAGAGTTTGTCAGGAGGCCTCTAATCCTCGTATTACTTTTCCAAACGTGCAACCAGAATGTGAGGTTTCCCCAACTGAGCAGGAGCTCAGCGCCTCGCTGGTTTCTTTTTCTTTTTTTTAAATTCAAAAAAAAAAAAAAGAAAGGGGGGAGGGAAGTAGTGGGGGGGACACATCGGGACAGGGAGCAACCAGCCCGTGGATTTATTTTCTTCTCCTTCATGTGCAACTGGGCCTACTAAACCCCAGCAGCTCCACGTGCAGATGCGAAGCGCAGCGGTACGGCTTCTGCCAGGAGCGGGCTGCTGTCCCTCCTCCGCAGGCAGAACTGACAAAAACCAGGTATTTTTTTCAGAGTTGAATTAAAGGCACAAACTTTGGCCAGGCAGAGTGTGGAGTTGCATCCCGCGTCCTCTGCAAACTCCCTCCGCTCCCCTTTGCCTCCTGCCTTGA
>NW_010388298.1:838-1352 GCF_000710305.1 Buceros rhinoceros silvestris | reverse complement strand
TCCCTCTGCCGTTTTGCTGCGCCTTGGCGTCGAGCGCCTCCGCCGCAGAAATCGGAGACATCTCCGAAAGGCGCCGCGGATGCGGGTCAGCAGGGAATGACGTGGCTGTGCAGGGTCTCCGTCACCCACCACTCCGCCCATCCTGCTTCGTCGTGCCCCACACCCTGATGCTCCTGACTCTCCTGCCTCGCGCCAGAACTCTGGCTCACGGTCTTGAAAAACTTTTGTGTAACCTAAGCAAGACCCGGGAGATGTTCAGGAGAGCAGCCGGCCTGGACATCGCAAGGCTGTTCCAAACTGTCCAAAGCTCTTGTGATCAGCCTGAAGAGAAAAGGGGAAGTGAAAAAGCAGGAGAAAGTATCCTCTGGGTCTTGGCCCAAGATTGGGTGTGATTTCCAAGAAACAGCAAGAAGGAGCAGCTGAACATTGTGCCCAGGGATGGCACCACACTACAAGCTGACATGACGCACTGCAGCTACACTTCTGATGCCTCTCCCCGGGGTCATAAAACTAA
>NW_010388298.1:0-226 GCF_000710305.1 Buceros rhinoceros silvestris | reverse complement strand
CGCGGGGCAGTGGTTCTGCTCCTTCCCTCCCTGTCTCTGGACAGCAAAGTGTTGTGACATGCCAGCACTGGCAGCAGGTGGGGGATGCTCCCGC
This sequence comes from Buceros rhinoceros silvestris, assembly GCF_000710305.1. Lineage (NCBI taxonomy): Eukaryota > Metazoa > Chordata > Aves > Bucerotiformes > Bucerotidae > Buceros > Buceros rhinoceros. The sequence continues at coordinate 132 of NW_010388298.1, read as the reverse complement.
TCCCGGGAAAGAGCCTGTGGCACCCACCCCTCGCGTGAAAACATTTTGCCCAGCAGAGAGAGGCTGGCACCTGGTGGAGCCGGGCCAAGGTTCTCCTCTCGCAAGGCATCCCCCTTCAGGTGGGAACTAGCC
>NW_010388297.1:7526-22616 GCF_000710305.1 Buceros rhinoceros silvestris | reverse complement strand
CCCCACCCCCCTCACCATCCTGGCAGGGCACAGGTCACTTGTCTGTGTTCAGTTCTTCTGGCCTTCTAGAGACAAAAATCACTCTGCTGAGAGCCACAGGCCTCCATTCCAGTCGTTGCTCCCACAATAAATACCTTCGCTCTCTTCAGAGGACTTTCTCCTGAAAGGACCAGCTTCTGTTTGCTGTCTTGAGATAAACATTCTCCCTCAATCGTATGCAACTCCCTTCTCCCCATCCTGTCTCATTCCTAGATCCTGGAGAGAGCGCCAGGAAAACTGCTTGAGCTTTCCCTTCAGCTCTTGCACGGAGCACATGAGGTCTCTGGCCTCATGACAACCACTTAATCATAACTAAATTGTAGCTCTTCTCTAAACCTTCCCTGTAGATAGAGCACTGGGTGACCTGGAAGGAACTCTTATTCTTTACAGGGTTTCCAGGTCATAATTTGCCGGGTCAACACATAAACAAACCGTCCTTGCCAACCAGCTCATCTGCACGCTCCGTCTCTGCTCCTTTTTGAGTTACTGCTTTCGTGCACGAGTGCAAGAGAAAGAACTGGCATCCCTCTCGCTTTGCTAATACTCAGGGTGTTCTCGGGGCTTACAAAGGTGTGGCAAAGACATCGCCCATGGGGCACAAGAGAGCTCCGGCTGCGCCAGGGCAGGCTCTGTCACAGGAGCACGCAGGTAAGGTTGGGACCGTGTGCAGGGGAAAAGACGCCAGTTGGGTGACTCCGCTTCCTTACCCAAAAGGGAGCTGACTCCTGCACAGCCAAGCCTCTCCAGCGGGGCTATGGGTGTGCAGGCAGTTCATGTTACTGGCCGTCGTCTAGCGACAGTCTGGATTCCGAGCGAGAGGGACCCAGAGGTGCAGAGGTGGAAAGTCCCAATCAAAACAAAGCAATTTACCCTTCACAGATGGGATTAGCAATGCTTATTAATTAGGTTCTGGTGACCTCTAGAGGCCTTTACCCCAAAGCACCTGCTTTCTGAGGATCTTCCCTGTTCCGGAACAATGAGCACAGGAGTTCTGCTTTATTTTAGTGCCAAACCAAGATTAATTTTAGCTTTAACGGGGAAGTTACTGGGGAATGGTAATTGATGGTTATTCTTTTACTCCCACAAAACACAGTAATAGTAATCCTCTGTGTGGAGCAATCTCGAGGTCTGCACAGAAACTGTTGTAGGTATCCTGGAGATACCCATTTTGCAAGAAATTTGCTTTGTGCATTGTCAAGTAGAAGAGGATCTACTTCTGTTCCTTCATTATCTCTTACCATATATCCAACTAATCACTGATCCTGGAAAAACCGCCCACCCATCCGGTGAGGTAACCCAGTTGCTTACACATTATGTGTGCTTCAGATACGGGCGTTACATTCAGATGTCTTCACAGAACACAGCCTCTCTGGAACAGTCCTTGCAAGGGAGTGCTCAAATATTGTGCTAGTCCTCTCAGACTGGAGCATGGCCACGTCTTCTGAAAAATTATTTTCAGCTGGGAACAGGGAAGCATTGACAACCCACCAGAGTCAGGGCCAGGTAACACTGTATGTGGGGAAATTACCTTCTACCTCGGTTGTTAAAGAACAATAAAATTACCTGCAGAGAAGAGCAATGCAAGAAAATGCCCGAGAAAAAATGTGTTATTTTAGTTATACATCTGGAAAGCTTTTTTCTTAATGAGATAAATAATAGGGGCAGCTGATGGAGTAGGGAGAAATCCACTGAGCTAATCTTCTATCCTCTTGAGCAGCTGAGATACGGGATTGAAACCGTACCAAGGAAATAAGAGAACTGGAAGGAGAGACGGAGGAGCAGTGAGACACTGCCCAGAGAGATGCTGGGGAGTTAACGGAGAGAGGCTTAGAGCCACAGAGAAGCTTAGCAAGTAAAGGATAGCAAAGCTGGAGGAGGTGAAGCCTATCTGCAGCAACGCACAGCTCAAAAACTCTCCGCACACTTGCAATCCTCCAGCGATGTGTGGGAGCCCTCCTAAAGAGTTCTAATTTAAGAGCACCCAGCTGTACTTCCAGATTTAGTAGTTAGTTGCTCTTCCTACTCGGCCCCCACTCCCATCCACCACCGCCCTCCCAACTGTTTTTCTCTTTGCATTTCCTAAGGGACCCCCTACCAACACTCTGATGGCAGCGTTTGTTTGGTGACAATATCCCTGGAGGCTACGGCTGGGGTAGTTTGTGCATCCAACTTAGGAAACAAACAGTTATACAGGATTTTCTCTTGCTTGATAGATGTGACTCATAAGAGGGGTAAAAAAAAAAAAGTGCATGTTCTGGTATTTTTTGTTTTCTTACGGCATAATAACAGATGACCCCTTTTTTAAAAAAAATAATTATTTTCATGTGGCTTTTTTTTCCCATAATCTCTCACTTTGCTCTTGCTCTTTTTGCCGTGTGTGCAATAGAGCTGAAAGGATTTCATGCTTTAAACCAGAAAGGAATCCTGAACTACTGAGGGGAATTAAAAATGGAGTGAGAAAGGTTTTTAAAATAATTCTTACTCAGACTGTGTAAAAACTCTTCTGAGATCATTTGAATCAAAACTCATCAAAAACACAATGTTGGCTCCTTATAGTGCACAAGCGTTTTTAATTTACGCTGGTTTGTTGGCTGGATGCTTTTGATCAATAGTACAAGAGTGCTAATCAGCAAATGACAGCTCCTTTTCCTGGGGATTTTTTTCTGGGTAAAGCCTTGAAACTTTTCTGATTTCTTAACCAAAAATGAGAAAAAATATTGCTCCTGCCTTCTCTCCAGATACTGTCTTTCCTTCCTTTTTCAGAGATAAAATAGGAGAAAGAGTAAAAGGAGAGATGAAAGAAAACAAACATAAAATGGGAAAACAGAGCAGTGAAAGTCCTGCTCCCTCTAAGTAACTATGTCATTAAATATGCTGCTACATTTAAGATTTCCATTTCCAAATAGAAAAAAAATGTCACTGGCTCCAAACATAAGAACAATTCTTGAGGGCAGGCCTAAAGAGAGCAATAAACCAGAGCAGAAAATATTTTGCTCGGGGAACACATCACGATTAGAACATAAATAATCCTCTTTTCTTCTATATGCAACGTAAAATAAACACAGCTGTGCGCACCGGCACGTGCACATGTTCGCACACACACTCACGTCTTGGCCCCACTTCCCCAGGGCGGTTCTCTGACAGCGGCAGAGGCAAAGGGTTATGACAGAGGGGTCGGTGACATGGTGTCTGCCGAAAATCTCAGTAAGAGCAGCAGAGCCAAGCACGCAGAGATGTCACCGGGAGGAAGCAAACCCCTAGCTGCCAGCCAACAGGAAGCTCGGTGCACCACAGAGTAAACACTACGTGTTTCTTAGTAATCGTGACGGTCTCACAATATTTGCTTCTCTGTGGCAGGAGCACACAGTGAAGGATGGCCTTAAACTGGAGCTGTGCTGAGAGACTGGCCAGGGTGTACGACCCCTCTGAGCTCAGCACCAAGGCAGAATCAGGCACGTGGAGTCTGTGTGGGTTTAGATGTTAGCACAGGCTGGAGGTAAAACGCAGTTTTACCTCCAGTTTTTTTACCTCCAGTTTTACTGGGGCTCCAGAGCCTTCTACCCGACCTCGGCTCTCACAAGCCGGTTGCTAGCACACAGCAAATCTGAGGCTCGTGCTGCTAAATCTGGTCTTACCACATGGGCTACGCACAGACCCGTCTCGTGGCCCGTGGGAAAGAGGCTGCTCTCCTGGCTGGGCACACCGACAGCACTGCAGGTGCTGCGGATGTGCTCACACACGCCCACAGCAGCCCCTGCCTTACCGACTCCCAACTCAGTGCCAAGTACAGGATCTGTGGTTTCCAGGTTGGACCCTCTCGCTGGCCTTACAGAGGTTGCCCTCCCAAAAGACGTAGTGTTATTCTTCCTCGTTCACCTGAACATTTTCTTAGTAATTTTTGGCACTTGAAATGAAAAGAGAGGTTTGTTTTCATTGAAGACCCCTGAGGAGAGGTAGCTTCAGTGTCTTCTGGGATGCTGAGGCAACCGCTTTCTTTACCAGTCCCAAGGAACTTCCAAGATTAAAAGAACTCAATTCAAAGCAAGTCTGAGGTATCTGCAGGGATCCTGGGTGGGCCAAAGATCTTTTGCAGGGAGAAAAGCAAATTCGTATACTTTCCAATAGAACTTGCTGAGATCTGTGTTGCAATTTCCTCCCTCTTAGATCTTCCAGTAAATTTTTCCAGGACAGGGATAATCCAGCCTAATCACTTCCATTTGACCCAGTTTAATCACCACCTTCCTGAAATGGAGTTAATAGGTGCTTAATGCTAACCAGCAAGTGAGGAGGATGCTTCATAAAAGATCTCGAAAAATCACTCTACAGTTCCTAACGCACTCAATTTTTTTCTGTTAATTCGTTAACCAGACTTTGTAACTTCTGGGGCCTAAACCACAATGTATCTTGAGCTCACCAAGCTAAGAACAGTGACTCGCCAACGACAGAATACTAATGAATCCTCCACAGAAGAACTCCTCTGTCATTTCCCTCCCCACAGGAACACACACAAGGAGTTAACTATCTAAAGGTTTCGTACAGCCTCTCTGCCTGTACATTGTACACTGAGATCTGTACTGTAGGCATGTAGTTTCTTTCTTTCATGATTTGTTTTTGGCTTATTATTCCACATCTGTCATACTGCAATAACACTACTTCTAATTTTGCTTTGCAAGTATAACAGCGTTCATAAATAGAAGCTCTGCTTTTGAGATAGTTTTGGTTTTATCCTTTCATATAGATGTCAGGGAGTCGCAGGATTGGGGCGCCTCACACGGCAGGATGAGCTGGGAGCCTCAGGTAGCCCTGAGGCAGGCAGTGCCCTCATGCCGCGGTGCAGACCCAGGCGCGGTGCTCCCCAGCCGGCGGGTGCAGGGGTGGAGGTTCCAGGCTGGGCTCCTCAGGGCTGTTAGTGCATTCAGGGCCCTGATGACCCCACGGCAGGACAGCAGTACTGTCCTAATTAAAGCCAAAGACTTCTTGCTTTAGACTATTCTAATATTCTCATAAATTCACATCTGTCGTGTTGTCTTGAAATCTCCCGTAAGCAAAGGAATGGAGAGTAGTCCAAATAGACAGTCCGAACAGTAGGTCATTTCAGCTTGGGTTGTCAAGTCACACCCATCTCCTCCTCCCCTCCTCCTTCCTCCAAAAAGGTAATTTTATGCGTATTTCCTTTCTCTTCCTTGAGTGTCAGCTTTTGCAACCCTTGCACTGTGGCGATGTGCACTCCAGGTGTGTGAGCTTGGCTAACCGCAGGTGTAGGGTACCCCACGCTTGGGGCTAAGAGCATGAGGGGAAACGTGCACTGAGGCCATTGCAGTTCACCTCCACTCCTTCTTGGCTTGAGACGGGTTCTTGCTGCAGCAAAACCACTGCTTCTTAACAACATTATGCATTTGTCACCTAATTAGACCAAAAGTTGTTTTCTCCCCTCCCTGCTATCTGTTGGCCAATCTTATTGGCTTGTGGATTTTCTTTTCCATTTCATTACTGCTTATTTTTTATTTAATTGTTTGCTTAGGCTTTAAACATAGATCTTTGAAATAGTAAAGATACTTAATGCCTTTGCTGCCTGGAGAAATGTCACCTCTCAGGATTGGGACCCTAGTGGACTTGCACTCATGGCTTGGCTTCGCGAGCGAAGATCTGGGAAGGGCTTTTCCCACGCTCACTGCAAGCGATGAGTGCACCCTTCGGGGCTGCGCGGTGGGTTTTTTAGGTGAGGTGCAGCGTGCGCGGAACTGGCTCCACCCTTTACACCTGAGGTTCATCTGCCAGGGCCTGGCGAGCTTGGACGGTGACAGCGAAGTCCTCGGGTCGTAGGTTTGGTTAGAGTGTCCTTCTCTTAGATGGAGCCTTACAGGGCTAAACGAGCTCCATCTGCCCGGGTTTGGGGTCAGAGTTGTCCTTCTCCTAGGATGGCTGCCCGAAGGCTAGTGAGCCCATCCTGCCCGTGGACACACTGTGTCTGACCCTTCAGCTGAGACCTGTCTGGCCTGGGAGACCCCACCGGAGGCACATGCCACCGCCAGCACAGCTCTCAACCTCACAAGGGCACGCAAGCTCCTTCCCCATGGCAAGGGGGTGCCCGTGAAAGAGTCTCTGCTCTTCCACCGGACAGCACAGACCCGGGCACGGGGCGGCTGGGGCTGCCAAGAACGGGGGTCCTGGACGGGGGACTTGCACTGCAAGAACTTCAATTGCCTGTTGTCTTCTCATCTGTCACTGATGGTACCATCACCTTCTCCTCCTTCAACACCAAGATCACCTGCTGGTCTTCTACTGAGAAAAGGACCTTGGCATGACCTGGGGATAGAGCATTTGCTCTGTTTGAGCTTGTCATCAATATCAGAGGTGTGTGTGGTTCAGTACACACACGGATACCCTATGAGGGGGACACCGCTCTTGCCCCAGCCAGAGGTGGGTGTCACAGAAGAGCTGGCAGTTTTCCTACTGAGTCTAATTCCTGGCTTCTTGCTACTGGAAACTTACTCATTCAGGGCAATGTGGTAGTTTAAGGCAGAGCCTCGAGTAACAGATGCTTATCTCAGCACCCTAAGAGCTCTTGTGAAATACTCTTCCCCAAAACCTGTGAGACTGGAGATGAGGAAGGATCCAGGGGCAGCTCGAGGACTTGTGCCAACTATGCATTCTTGCTGGGGGGACTGTTGCCAAGGAACGGGAGGTAGTGGAGTTGCACAGCTGGTAGATGTCGATCCTGAAAAATGACTGTTTAATAAATGAACAAACAAGACATTTTATCCCCACAAAGATCGTTAGCGGAGAAGTGGGTTGCTTGTGGAGCCCCACTGCCATCTAGCATGTGAAGATGGTCTGTATTTATTCCTTTGAAACTTCCCAAGTAAAAATTATTTCAACATGAACTGAAACCTCCGACCACCATAAAGCACACGGTAGGTTACATATCCCCGCTTCCTCCCTGTTGCTGCAACATGGCTGCCATACTTCTGTGCTTGAGTCATGAGGTTTCCGAGGCTAACACCCAGTCTCCAGCAGCACTGCTGCACAGCAGGGAACGTATCGGACAAAACCTGACGAAGCAACACCTGGATTTAGGTCAGGCACAGCAAACAGGAGTTTCTTGTACGCTATACCTGGCTCTCATTCAAACACGGAGCCTGATGAAATGTCACTAGTCCAGACATGCAGAACGGTATCTCCCTTTTTCCTTTCCACAGAGATTTCTTTCCAGACAGTACCTTCAGCTCCTCATTTCTGTGCCCCCACAACTACCATTCATGTAGACTGCCTGACTGCTGCCCACCCCCATGGCAAGCAGACACATTTGTGCTGCTCCTACTGCAAACACGAGCAGCAGCATTCACTGCTGACACAGGGCATGTCTGAACCATCAAGACACTCGTGTACATCTCTCCTTACTGCAGCCACAGTGCTGCTGCTCGCTCACCCGTTTATCCCTCAGTACTGCTACAACTACTGTCATAAAGCAAACAGCAGACAGTGCTGAAACTCCAGCTGCACGTCCTAACCCATCCAGATTGTCTAGCTTGGCCTCCTGCATAACTGACCAAGAAACCCTCCGCTGGACCTAGTACCTTATGATGGACTATCAAGGGTCACAGGGCATGCACCCTTCATTTGATGACATCTCCAGTGGCATCCCGATGGGTTTGGCTTTTGACTCTCACCTGTCTTCTGTTTTCATTTTCCTCGGCTGCTATTACTTGCCAGTGGTAGAAGCAGACTTTCGTTTCTGTTCCAGAATTGGCAGAGGTTTTTTAACTCTGCATTTTAGTCCAATTTTTCAGTTTGGGGGACTTAGGCTTTTTCTTAAGGGCTTAGATGAGGGTCTCCGAGTTCTTTGTTAGCCAGTGCATTGTCTGTACTGGCGCCATATATTAAAGGATCTGGAATAAAATTGGCGCGATATCCAGTTTCACCCAAATGAGGTCGTTGAGCAGGATTCAGAAGATCTGTATCCACAGAGGGCAAACACAGTATTTAAACAGAAACAAAGCCTGTGATTTATTTCATTATTTACTAAGTGCTGTCATGGTGCTCAGGACTATACAAACATTCTCTGCCTCGGGTTATTAATACTACCAGGAACAAGCAGGTTCAAGACTCAAATACCTTCCACGAGGTATTCCAAGAACAAAATCCTTAAGCACAAGTTAAATGTTTCTGCACTGCAAAAACTTTTCTGTAGAGGAACCATGTTAATGAAATGGCATTTTCCAGTAAGAAGAAATTCTTATTTGAAGACCTAAATCTGTACCTATGCCTGTATAACGACCCCACACTGACTAGTGCTGTAATACATTGTCTCCCCTGTTGAGTGTGTGAGTGATGCCAGTCTGGTCTTTTTGTGGCATGATAAGGAACATCCACTCTTCCAACAAATACAAAGAACTAGTAGGAGATCAGATTTTGGGGGTTACACTCCATAATGATCCCATATTTGAGAAGAACAAGAAGGTTTTGGACTTTAGCTGCTCAGCTCTGTGAATGCTAGGATCCTGAACCTGTGTTGTGTAAAATAGAAAGGAGGAAAAACAGTATAAAAGGGCATGTCTTTTACTCTTATAGAAGGACTAACAGAGACAAGCTATTTGAGGGCATACTGGCAGAAGAAAAAGGAGAGGAGTTTTACTTAAAATTAATTTAAACACCTTATAGAATCCTGAGAAAAACTGGGAAAATTGTATTTTGCCTAAATGTATCAGGTTGAAATAATCCCAAAGGTATACAGTTCCTTGACGAAAGCATCTTTGCATGCTTAGGTCAGTGAAGATTATATCTTATGTAAGGCCACTTAGAAGACAGAGCTCTCACAAGAAATACAAATTATTCTGGGCCCATGAAAATCATCCTGGTTTTAATTACAGCATTGAAGACAAACCCATGAAGTTGTAAGTTCTGCTGGCATGGCAAAGCAATCATTATAATTCTGTACAAGGGATCACAGAGAAATGGTAAATAATGACTGTGAGATATTTCAGTCCTAGCTATTTTTGTCATTATAAATGTTTTTCATTTCAAAAAAAGTCATTAGCACTTGTGCTCAGCCAAAATTTGCTCATGAGACTAACCAGGATTTCTTAACACAAACCGTTCTTAAAAGGATACTGTCAACTCCCAACTAGTCAGTTTTTCAGAAGATTTTAAAGATGTTTCAGTACAGGAATCCCTGGGGCTATGTCTGTCCTTTTGTCACAGTACGTTATTTTTTTTCAGTGCTTTACCTCACCCTGTTGCAGCACGAAAGGCTCCATGCAAGTTCAGGGAACCACAAAACAGGGAGAAAGCTGTGAAACTGAGAGCCTGAAAAGCACTGTCAAAGGCTGAAAATAAGTCAGGGGAACCAACCAAATAACAGAAAAGGTATAGCTTCTTTTATTTATTTTCAGTTTCAAGAATTGTTTGAAAAAGAGAGAAAAATGTCAGGTAGAGACGTCTTTGTCATTTAATGTTTAGTTACGGCCAATACCCCCATGAAAAGAGGAAAGACAGCAAAATAAAAATTCTCCTTTGATAATAGGATGACTTCTAAAAATGAAAATTATTTTTAAAAGGCAAAAATTCAGCTAAAGCAAGAGTGCAGGATGTTGTGGAACAGTCAGACAATACAGTTCCTTTTGGCACTTGGCACCTGAAAACAAAAGTTTGTTATGAATATTGTGATCCAGTGCCAGCTGTTTGTTGGAACAGTCTAGAGGCCTAGAAATTTGCAACTGAGTAGACAGAAACTTGTACTGCTAGACCTGTGTAAACAAAAAGCATTAACTACTACCATGTCCTGGCAAGTGGGAAATCATGCCATTAAAATATCACCCAAGAATTGGTTCCTATGTGAGTGGAAGGCAGAGGTAGGTGGAGAAGTACAACTGCTGTGCAATCCTTTCCTTTCTCCCAGCCCCCTTTTAGCAAATTCCTTGTCAGAGTTCAAACACTGCTGCCCTGCTTTGGGTACGAGATTTACGTGAACATGAATCTTGCTAGAACCTTTGTTTGTCCTTTTCTCATCTGCGTTTGCTTGAGAAAGGCTGCAAGGAGAGCCCTAAAAAACAGCCACTGCAAGCCCCTGCCCAGAGCAACCAAGTTTACTCCAGATGAAGAGGCCTGGATCTGTTAATCCAGATCATCCACGCAAGATGAATTTCATGCCTAAATGAGCATGCATAGGAACCTATCATTATAGGCTCATACCGCATAACCGTAGCTCTCTAATGTCAGATGACAATTAAGCAGAAGCATCCTTTGGAGGTGCTTGTGTCTCCTGCTGACTCAGCAGGATGACTAACCTCCCTACTGGTGTCTACAGTCAAGCTGGACGTGTTCCCCCTCCCACTGTGGGACTGGACCCTCGCTGCAGTTTTCTGTATACCGCATGCAACTCACATGCTACCTGTACATCGCTCGTGGTGTCTGCTGATACCTCAAGACACAATTATACAATAGTTATTTGGAAATGGCAGAGTTTCTTAAAAGACAACCTGAGTTAAAGCTTGGGACACAATTCTTCTCCTCTGGTTCCTTCTTTCCATTTGTCTTCTCAGCTGCTGTCATTGTTCCCTAGCATTTGGCACTGCCGTAAAAGTTGTTGGGCCAGTGTGTTTCAAGAAATAAGGTAACCTTCTGCTGTTTTTTATACCGGGTCCATTCATGAAGACCAGAACTTTCTATCCTGCAATGGCAAAAAGTTAATATCCCTGAGATATTTTACTGTCCTACAGCTGTAAAAAAGAAGCCAAATCAAATCTAAAAGAATTTGGTATGGAAGATATATTCCAGCTTTAATGACACACTGGGATTTTGTTTAGATTTCTTTATTACCATGAGTCACAGTACGTAAACTTCACATGCAGTTACTGAAGTCACTTGTCTGCCTTCTTTTAGCTTTGGGAACAGCAGCAATGCAAACATCCTTCACTGCCTTTGAGGGAGGACTTGAGAAGTCCTGAAAGACAACGTTATGGCACCCTAATAAGCAGTGTGTTGCTTTTTCACCCTTTGAAAATAAAGGAGTAGATTCTCTAGACAAGCTCTCTTCACATTGTCTTCCTACAAACGTCTTGGCATTGCTAATGCTGGCCCAGCTCCGCTGCTGTTAGTGACAGTGGGATTCCTTTTTGGGACGGTCTGACAAAGGCTATCTTGTTCTGTGCCTGTCTGGCCTGCCTTAAGCAGGAGTGAGCCACGCAGAGGTGAAATCAGCAGAGCTCTGTTAGCACTGGCAGCCTTCCTGGAGCTGTACTGATTAGAAATCCCCTCAGAAGGGTTAGGGTGAATGGGGTCCAAACCCAGCTCCCCACCCCTCTTCTTACCTTGCAGCTAGACCCTACAGAGGACTTAAACTAAGCAGAGAGATTCCTCTGTTCTCATCCATCAGGTGAGTTTCCTGCAGTGCACCTCTGCGGCCCCGCAAATAGTCTCACAGAGAAGAGGGCTGGCAAGCGAGACAGAAAACCTCCCTGGTGCAGTAAGTGCAGTGCCCATTCTTGCAGGTGTAAAAGGGCAGCATGCAGTCATCTATATAAAGAATGTTCTTCAGATGGGTCATGTATAACTCCCTGATGGCAAGGGTATCAAATGAAGGTCGAGCATCAGAGACCTTTAGGCTATTACGCAACATGACTCATGGATTAATTAACTGCCTGTCAGATTTTCCATTATGAAACTTTAACCACAGCCCATATCTGCACAGCACCAACACCTGTAGGAGTACAAACAAACAAGTGGTTATGCACACATTTGCACCGAAGTGGGTCAGGAGATAGGCTATGGTATCAGGAGAACCATTTTCCTTATTACAAACTATTAACTAAGGAATGAAAATTAGGGGAGAGGGAGCGAAAATTCTATGGTAGTAAAAAAGACTGTTTTGAAGTACATATTTTCCAAAGATTCTGCAAGGCAAATCTTTACAGTTCAACTGTATCAGAGGAATCAACCTAAAAATCCCTCTCTGCAGAATATCGTTATTTTAGCCATGATGAACTTTAGTGCTTCCTAATACAAGCGTTTGCTTTTCCAGCTCCATGTGCTGGAAGTAAAAAAGCAACTATTTCTACTCTGAAAAATTATTATTTAAATGCTAAACTAAAAAACTAATTTTTAAAATTATTTTGAAAATCAGTAAAAAGATTTGGCCATTTGGGGGAAGACCCTCACATGTCTCTCAGCAGCCATTACATCTGGCTGTTTTGAGGTGGCTGTAAATTCTGAAAATTCACCACAGGAAGTGGGGCTTTTTGGTGGTACATCACCAGTGTGATGGACTCCACAGGTGAGATTCAGCTCATCTAATTTTATATGTCTGCAGTGTCTATCTCTGCCTCTGAGCCTGCTGTCCCTTAGGCACTTTAAAGGAATGTCTTATCTGATCTATTTGAATTACCTACCTTAAGAAGATGAGATGATTCATCACATCAGAGTGGGCTTGGTTTCTCTGCTGTGGCTGTAAGGGGGCCTGAGGTGACTAGCTTGGCTGAAGAGCCTCCCACGTAGCATCTACAGCGGATTAGATGAACGCTGCCTTGGTTAACACTGCTCCTTGCTACTGCAATGTTTTGTGTGTATCACAAAACCACTACCACATCTGGCACAAATGAATCTGAGCAGGCTGCAACAGCCTAGAGGCTACTGATTAAAGACGAAACCTGAATTACTTAGATAAATTTCATCACTACATTATCTTCTTGCCTCTAGAGATGTTCCAGAACAGAAGTTAAGTATGGAGTTCTCACTGCTCCTTACCACTATGGCATCTAATCTGTGAAGACAGGAGTCTCCATTTCCATGCCTGTTAGTCCAGCTCATTTCATAAACACTGTATTAATTTAAATGTTAAACTGCTGCTCTGCTGGAAGTTCAGAAGATGTGAACTGTAAGGCACAATAAAAACAATTTAGTCTCAAGAAGCAAAGTCTGAGGAGAGGCAAAATAGCACACAAATACATAAAAAATAACTGCAAAGAGGAAGGAAATAAACTACTCTTCCTGTTTACTATGAAAGGCTAAAACATGATGAGCTTATAGTACAAGGAGACTTAACTTACTCCCAAGTGAGGTGGCATGAACAATAAGCCGTGCAGCCTCTTCTGGGAGCTGAGCAGCCTCATCCTGCCATCTTTTAGATAAAGGGGAATTCAGCAGCAACTGCTGTCTCCTGGAGAGGCAGCAGCAACTCCTGCTCCCCCGCAGGCACTGAGCCGGCTGCCTCTGAAAGGGGTGGGAGGGTGACAGCTCCACCGTGCCCGTGGGCGTCTCAGAGAAGCCGGGAGCCCTTGGTTCACTAAGCGGATTTTCAGTCTCAGCATGAAGCTGGGGTTCATGCCTTGGAGCTAAGGAGCGGTGGCTGCAGTGACATGTCAGCAGCCTGGCACCTTGCCTCTTAGGAGAGATCAGTTGCTGCCAGGAGTGGGAGCCCTCCCCAGGTTTGGGAATGCCATCGGTGTTCTGGAGATCCAGTCTGATGAGCACCCATCCACAATGGACGGATATATTTAGTTTGAAGGTGGTGTAATGGACTAGATGTCTCAAAGTCCCTTTTCCTTCTATGATTTGCTAAATGGAAATGCTGCAATGTGCAAACTGAAGCCTGAGCTAAGCCTCCTACAACGGGGCGGACTGGAGCCCCAGCTGTGTGACCTGCACTGCTGACCAAAGCCAGCAAAAGAGACAGGGTGGTCTTTGAAGAACTCATCCAGAAAAAAGGCTCTTTTCTCCTGACATAATTTTTTTTCATGGTACTTTCTCTGCTGCCATCACAAGAGATATGACTGAAAGATTAGACAGCTGGTGCTGACGGTATTTACTAGTCCTTGTTCCTCTGTAGGAAATACTGTTCCAACACTGTATCAACTACGTAGTATCAACAATGTAGAAAACATCGGGGGTGTGCGGGGTGGGGACAAGGAAGAGGTAGAGAGTTATTTCATTTAAAATGAAAACTGAAACAAAACAGGTTTCGCTCAGCCACATTCGCAGTCTCACACTAACACGCACAGACACCAGGCACCAGACCAGCACGTTCAAGAAATCTATCCAAAATCCAGGCAACATGAAAACTCTGCTCGGGTTCAGATCTGTTGTGATGCCACGGAGAACAAGGGATGTCAGCTATCGAGTCTCTGCACCGCTTAACTTCTCTGACAAGTCTCTGCTTTGCTTCCATTCCCTTGTGGTTGCTGGAGATCGTTCACTGGTCAATAATCAATACTCAACTGCAACAGTGAGGCAGCGAGGAAGGAGGGACTTCTTCCGCCCGTCTCTGGAAGACCAATACTGGGTTTGGTTCATTTGTCGCTCAGGCTTCATGACTGTGGTCTTTTAGTTCCTGGCAGGGCACAGCAAGCACAGCAGTTCCCTGGGGCTGGCAGCCGTGACCGCGGGGGCTCCCCAGGGCATCAGAGCAGCGCCTGGTGGACTGGGCTGGTTCCGCTCCCAGACAGGAGCAGCTGGCAGTACCGGGGCAGTACCGGGGCAGCACCAGGCTCTTCCCCAGCTCAGGGACAGCCGAGGCAGGGCCGGGCTGTGGGCCTGAGACTGGCTTAGCAGGGCCCGTGGCTAGACAGGGCAGGGCTGTGAGGAGCTGGGGACCGGCTCTGCTGCACCGCTACACGGACTCCGGCTGACAGCGTTAGGGGAGTGACAAGGGGTCCTGGGCCACGGGGGAGCCCTGGGGCTCTGACCTGGGACAGTCAGGGCTGGTGGAGCACTCAGGACCCTGACAATCCCATAGCCATTTCTGAGCTGCCATCACCCTAGCATTTGGTCAATGACCCTCTAGAGGTTTTTCAAAGACTATAATGTGACATGAAAGTTATATTTGGTATTTATAAATGGTAATTTGAAGAGAAAGAGTTTACATACACCAAAGTGAGAAGCATTAGCGCCGCATGCAAAGTATAACACTAACGCCATGTCCTGGTTTGGGTTAGGACACACTAATCCTGTTCAGGGATTTTACTTCCCAGCTCAGTCTCTGCTAAGTGACGGCACTTTCTGAGGTTAGCGGCATGTTTTTGCAGACAGTGTCTGCTTGGGGGGGTGCTAGCGCTTGAT
>NW_010388297.1:5525-7426 GCF_000710305.1 Buceros rhinoceros silvestris | reverse complement strand
GCTGAACCCTGTGTGCCATGGTGGGGGTGCAGTAAGTTAGAGCCACAGCTGTGGGGAGGAGCGGACAGGACAGGTGACCCCGAACTGACCAACAAGGAGTTCCATCCCATAGACGTCATATTCGGTGTAAAGCTGAGGAATCACGAGGGTCAATTTCTGTTCTTCAATGGCCAGTGTCCAAGGAGGACTCTGTCTGTTCTGGTTCGATCCCAATCTCTGCATTCCTGAATCCAGTTCCTGTCTGCCACAGAGTCCAGTCTGGAACTCACCCAGTGTCTGCCCACAGCAGCACCGGTGACAGCGACATAATTGCTGTCAGGGGTCAGGGTGTTGGGTTTGGTACTGGGTTTGTATATATTTGTATACATTTCCTGTTACTGTTATTATCGTTATTATTTTCTTTTTTTATTTATTTTCTTCCAGTTTTCTTTTCCAATCCATAAGTCTCTCTCCTTTATTCCCTTTCTCTTCCTCTTTGGGAAGGGAGGGGGATTAATAGAGAGCGTCTGTCATTCGTCTAGTGGCCGGCCCAGCCCTAACCCGTGACATACTGCTGAATATAGGAACCATCTTGGCTAGGTGCCTATTTGATTTTAGACAGTTGCTAGCTTACCAGTTCACAGAATCACAAAGTCTTTTTGGTTTGAAGAGACTTTTAAGATCATCAAGTCCAACCACGCGTTCAAACCAGTTCACAATAGCAATTCATAGCACCCAAGATTTACTGATGTGCCTCTTTCATTTCTTCTTGCTACTGTAAGTCTATCTTCTTTACCTCCCACCACTTTGAGCTTGTCTACAAGAGAAAGACACACTTACAAAATTACAATCCACTTGTACACCAATCCAGTTAACTGCAGCTATTCATGCAGTGTTCAAACAGGGGCAGTGGATGGATATGACTTTTTCCTGTTGAGCAAGATCATACTACATTTTTTTTTTTTGGCAAAGGACTACATTTTTAGTACCTGTAGGAACGCAGTGGAAGCCAATAATTTGTAGAGAGGCAGCAGTCCCTACTCCAGCACTATGAGTGCTGCAGACCAGGCTGCCTTGGGTACGAAAAAGGCACTTGCAGTATAAAACAGCCTGCTTCACAGTGTGAGGCTGAGGCTGCTGCTTTGGTGGGACTAGCTGACTGGTGGCATGTTACCTCTGCCCAGCAGGTGATGGCTCTTGCTGAGATCAAGACCATGCCCCCAGCCTTCTTCCCATTTGAAGGACATAATCTGCAGAAGCAGCTGCTAGACTCTCTTTGTTCTGGTAGGCAAATTTATTGCTTTGCAAGTTGTTCCTGTTCCTAATTGACCTGATCTAACCTGAAATAAGCCATTTGTATTCCTGCAAAGGAATACCAGGGTATCCACATGGCCTTTTGCCCAGTTTTGACATAATTTCTTTAAAGCAAACTGCAAATTAATAGTAGTGCAACTTTCCTGCGCAGGCAAGCCCTTAATCTAATTGGAAGATGGAAAACAGCATCTGAGAAGACAAAGCAGTGCATAAACTTGGGGAGTGAGAGAGGGAGGCAATGTAATTTGGATTCCAGTGGGGATGGTGGAGAGATCTGAATGCAGATACAAAAGTGATTAAGGTTTTAAAAATCCAAGTTAGCAAAGAACCTAGAGAATCGAAAAATAGAGCCCAGCTCAGAACTTTTCAGTGTTCATAGAACTGCCATCTTCCTCCTTCATCTTGGGACAACAACCCTTGCCATTTTAGTCAAAAACCGCTTTCCCTTCCATCCCCGACAAAAACAAACAAACAAACAAACAAACAAAAGCCCAGCATGGTTCTGACAGTGCGCAGGCTGGAGCAGTCAGTTAGCGCTGCCTCTCACTGACAATATTTAATACTTCAAAATCTCTCTCTCACTTACTAAGGAGTACTAGCAACCCTGG
>NW_010388297.1:0-5332 GCF_000710305.1 Buceros rhinoceros silvestris | reverse complement strand
CCGAACACGCCTGGCAGCTGGACCGTGTTGCACAACCACCGTCTGCAAAGGTCAAAGCTGGCCAGGTGCTACCACCTGGCAGCAGGAGTCAAACCTGTTCACGCAAGACGGGAGAGTGCTGGCAAGGCCCTTCCTGGAAACCCCAGGACATATCTGCTCCACTCCTCATGTTCAGTGTCGCCAGGGAAAATCCTCCACAGCCAAGAGAGGCGCACAGCTGAGTGAGGGACTCACTGGCGTAGCAGTGAGGCACAGGGATAGTTAGCTGGGGCACGCATGGGCAGAGGCTGGGAGCAAGGGGCTGGATATTTCATCAGGTTCTGGTCTGGGTATTAGCTAGTAGCAGCAATCCTTGCTAGGCTGGGCTGAGCCCAGCTTTCTTCAGACTACAGGGCAGTGGCTTCAGCAGCCTGTCGGCTGTGCGTGCAGGGGCTGAAGGAGGAGAGGGAGAGAGTGAGGCAAGCCTCTCCTGCTGCAGAACTACACTTGCTCTGGACCCAAGCACGCCAGGCAGCCCTGGTAATACACCAGGCCAGTCCTTTCTTGGTCCGGGCACGTAACATTGTAGGCTCACAGCACGCAACGTGGGTGCACCTTCGCTAGTCTGCTTACTCTTGCCTCGAAAGGGGACTTGCTCCAAGACCCAAGCAAGAGACACACAGGAAGGGAGTGCCATTAGGCACTGTTCACCTACAGCAGAGAGCTGAAGTTAACTAGTTCTTGTCCTGCCTCCCACCTCTGCCCATATTCGTGTTCCCCTCTGCTGCCATTTCACTGGCAGCCTTGGGCAGCACTCAGGTCACGGGGTTCTGGGTCCTGACTTCAGCTCAAGAAGTACCTCCTGTGTGAAATTCATGGTCTCATTCTTCCCTCTGTCTGATCCTAATGTAACAGAAGAAATAAGGTCAAAACTATGCTTGTACTTCCTCAGTTCCCACAGAAGCCTGTGACTACTTGATCTTGGCACTAAACCATTACAGAAAAGAAAAAGAGGACTTCCTTACGGAATAAAAAAACCAAAGAGAAGCCCTGAGTGCTGCCTTAGATAAGGAGTAGCATCTGTTTGAAACAGAAGAATCCTTATTGTAGAGTCATAGCTTATAAAACTGATTCTGTCTCTTCTTTCTATAGAGTCCCTGCTTTCTGTAAACAGCCTTTTGTGGCTTTTCAGGACAAGATATGAATGACTTTGAAGTTTTCAAATATGCCCCAGGCATCTTTTCAGAGAATCATCATGAATCTGCTCTTCATCAGGCCCTTCCCAATCGATTCCATACATTCTATCAGCCTCTACCAGTCTGGGAGTGTGGAGAGACAAGGGAAAGGGAGCCAGCAAGGCTTGGGTCACAATACAGTAGACAAAGACCAGAGAAGCTCTTAATCAGATTGCCTTTTAATTCTTCACGTAAGTTAAAGGCATAATGTCCTCTCTGAAACTTAGGATAGAGGTGTGCACAGGATGGGCAATGACAGAACAAAGTGTGGCAGCAGAGTGGAAAATTTTGTAAATATTCTGTAAGATGCTGTCCAGGCACAGTTTAATATTGATATTTCTATTATTAGCAGCTCCCTTTATTCCTTAGAGTAAGATTTTATATCAAAACAGAGACAGAAAGACCCAAACCAGAAAACCAACTGTGCTAAAACACTTAACGTAAGTCTACAGGCAACAGAAAACTCTGCCCAGATTTTCCTGAGATTCCCTGCTGAGCCCCACGGTTTGCATAATGGGCACCCCAGTGCATTCCCCAGCTGGGAGATCGCGGGTGCGCACCCTGCGGTCTCCTCTCCTGCCCCGACACCCAGAGAGAGGGGCTGCGGCTCCGCGCAGGCTGCCCCGGCAGCAGCCCCGGGCCCCTTTTCTCCCTGCCCCGCTCCCCTGGGGCTGGCATGGGCGCCTGTGCAGCCACCCCAGACAGACTGAAGGACTGATCCCGGTGAAGAATAACACCCTCTGCCCACCGTTTTATCTGGGAAGGTGGAATGAGCTGGGGTGCGGTGCGAGGTAGGGACGGTGTAAGCTGTCGGTGCTTACAGCGGGAGAAATGCCTGGTGTGAGAGCTCCGGCTTGGCCCTGCACGCCGAGTTAAGGCACGTATGGCAGGAAATACTCACTAAATCGCAGAACGTTATTGACTGTGAACCAGGCGTGTCTCTGGACAGAGAGATGACTTAGGCAGGTTTTTTATCTACCCCTACGAACAGAGTTATTTTAAGCTCAGATCAGTTCCTTCATTCACTGCATGGACTGGCATCACTAACAGCTATCCTGCGACAGCTGAGGGGACACCTTGAGGACAGGAGCAAATGGCAAGTGCTGGGAACTGCCTACACCAGTACTGCTGCTGAGAGAGGCGTCTGAAGAACGACAGCCTGCCCGCAGTTGTGCGGCTCCTGGGAAGGCCACCCAGTGCAACTGGCCTGCCCTTGTTTTGAAGTTGGAGGAGGGGTGCCAGCTTTTAGATTGCTTTTTCATTTTATTCTGCCACATAAACTGCTTTTACATACATTATTTTAGAACTTATCCATTGGTCCAAAGAGTTTTGCAGCTGCTGTTGCAGGGAAATGCAGACTTTGTAGAGAAGGCTTCACTAACAGTATGTGAATGGTTGTATGTGGTTCTTCTTTTCGTTATTCCTCCAAATCAGTAAGTTCCTGCCTTCTGGTGCCTAAAAATGTCCCCAGAAATTTGGGAACTGATCAGATGCAGCATTTAAAAATCATGCCGTTAAAGACAGATCTCTGATACTACTGAAAGATATACACCATTGACTAAAAACTGTTTCTCAGTCCCTTTGCTCATTTGTGGCTCGACAACATTAACTTTATATTTGTTCCAGCTCTGCCAGCCTGCAGTATGACAGACTCACAAAAATACGCTCTGTGGTCTTAGTCTCGTAGCTAGCTCTGTTGAACAAGTTTTCAAGTGCTGCAACCTGAGAATTGCATCCCTGGTGGGATTTAATTTTTATCACACTCTGGATTTCAGAGCCAAAGCCTGAATTGCCTTACCATTAGTAAAACACCTCCTTCCCCTAGAAGTAAGCTCACGGCTCTGTAGGATGGCAAATCTGCTTATTAGGAGGGCTAGTACCGCATGACCCGCTGATCATTTCAAAACCGATAAGGAAACTTGCGCGTGCAAGGCCAGCGTCTATCAGCTTCGGGTAAAAATATGTGTGCTAAAAGGCAGCTACAACTTCACGAACAGTGTTGACTTTCTGCCCCACACTGCTCGGTGGCCATCAGGGCTGCTGCTTTCCGAACGCCCAGCGACCGTCTCCTCAGTCCCCAGCAAGCTGCATCGCTGGCTGTTTCGAGGCTAACAACAGTGCAGCCTTTCGGAACGCTGACCAGATGGGGCTCTGAGGCGAGGGAACAGGACAGCAAAACTGGGAATCCCGCTAGGATTTAAGAACCAAGCGCCCAAGTACCCAGCAGCGTCAGGTTTTAGGCAGTTTCGTTTAAGTCCATCAGCAAAAACTTACTGAGTTTAACAGATATTGAGCAGGATTTTTGAGGACTCCAGTGTTAGCTTCATGTTTGTCTCAAGTACTCACTGGCCGCTCAGCTCCCTCCAGCAAACTGTCTCTGTGTCAACCGCGGGAGAACAAAAAGTGCCACTGAGACCACACAGTGCTGGCCATGCAGGTGGGAACCGAATAGCAGAGGGAGAAGTGACGTCCCTGAGCAACGGGAGCCTGGTTTGCCTGCAGCACAACGCTCCAGCGTGGCAATTTACTTCGCCTTGTGTGGACCACCTTGAGGTACGCCGCCAGCGCGACACAGGATGACGGCAACCGGTCACGGAAGCACCTGCTTTCCTGAGTGCAGGACCTCGGGAATTAAATCACTGTGATACTTCTAAAACTTGTGCTGTGAAGAAGGATTAATTAATGACATCTTCTAGTGCACGCGAATACGACCAGGCGATGTTCCCGTTCACACGGCAGATACTGTAGGGATGTAAACATTGCAGAATTGTTTAGAATTTAGAATTGTCCACAAAATTGTAAGAAGAAAAGGATTAAAAGATTTATTTGAAATTTGCTTTCAAAAACCCAAAATCTGGACCTAATAACAGCTTTTTAAAAATACAGCACCTTCTTTTTCATTTATTTTGACTGTTAGGTGACTTCGGTGAGCACACCTGCGAGCATCCAGACTATATAAATAGGTGCACCTGGGGAAGAAATACAAGTATAAAGCTTTAACTCTGGAGTGGGAGCTGGCTAGAGCAGCATCATGGACGACCAAAGCAGAAGAATGGTAAATGTTTTGAGGACAGACACTGTCCTGTACAGAACAGGCTGGTTTGTCTCTGAGGAGTGTATGTGTTGTTTGTTTAAGGATTTGGTTTTGGGCGTTTAAATCTTGTAGAGCTTAATTTCTGGAACGAAAGGACTTTGACTGTAGAGCTTCAAATTTAAGGGCAGCTACACAAAAGAACTCTGCACTCAGAAAAGACTAGGTGAATATAGGTGCGAGTACCATGTCTTGCTTTTAAAACCCCCCTGGTGGATTTAGCCGTCCTTCTGGAGCATGGATTGTCCTTATACTTTCTCACTGGAAGAGCCTGGAGTCGAGGAGGAGGGAAATGGAGGGATAATGTCTGTGTGTGAATCAGGGACGTTCAAGCTCTGTGTCCTCCCCGTGACTTACTAGCCTTGCCGGTATCCTGAGCCCATAGGTGTGTCTGTCAGTGTTTTCACTGACTCAAATTGAAGGAAATGGCTCTGGTACGGCCTGTGTCAGAGGGCTGCGATGTGACCGAAAGGTATGGTGACTTTCCTCTTTTTTGAAAAGTGGCAGGCAGCTTAATGCTTATTATTTGACTGCTGTTTTGCAGGCTAACAGTAAACGAGTCCAAAATGCGGCTTATTGTGGCTGTAATGGGATTGCTTAGTAAAGCTGTTGCTGCAGGGAAAACAGGGGTGACCATCAGCCTTGCAATAGGTTTGATTGCTAAAGGTGGTCTGGGGAAAAAGGTGATGTAACCCGTGCTGACCACCCAGCCCAATGTGGTGGGGTGAGCGGTTCGCAGCGATGTGCCACCGGACAGGGGGCACGGCAGCCTGCTCCGCAGCCCTGTGGGCATAGCCAGAGCCACAAGTAAACGCGTCTGCATCGCAGCTGTGCTGTAATGGTCCAGAGCAGGCGACAGGGGCTGCCAGAACAGCAGTGAGGTGCCAGAACCTCTCGGGCAGCAAGCAGGCGCTGTCAGGACACCCACTGCAGGCTCTGAGGGGAAGCAGCCCGACTTCCTGCCCTGCAAAGGCACCGTGTAGGGGCCTCCGGCTAGGGGCGAAACAGGGGTGCTGGTGAGGCAGCC
>NW_010388296.1:8092-9786 GCF_000710305.1 Buceros rhinoceros silvestris | reverse complement strand
CTTCCGCAGACCGCGGCGCCTCACCCGGCTCCTCCTCTAACCGGTGTGTGATTTACAGCAACCGCCCAGCTCGCTCAGAGTGAGCCTGTGCTGCTGGAGCTGGTGGCAGGGAAGAAATCCCAGCTCCTTGATCAGCAGTAGTTCTCTTTAGAGCTGCACGCACACCAGTTGCTTACAATTCCTGTCTCGGGAAGCACGGCCCCGGCTCCCTTCTCCTGCTGCTGCCCCGCTGAGGAATAATTCTGATCTCTTTGCTCGGGACAAGCACAACCCCACCGTGACACTGCTGCTGAGGCTGGGCGCAGGGGCTGTTCTGGCAGCCCAGCCGTGTGCTGCCCGTCAGGTGTGTGCTGCTGCAAGTCAATGCCATACGCCCTGTATGAATAGTTTTTAATTTAGAGTAAAACTTAACTTCTGCAGTGTGTTCTTATAACGGAGATGAGCCCGGGAGAGCCACGCACTGGAACTGCCGCGTTGCTGGTTTATATGGGGTAGGGCTGGTGCTGGTGCTGTGGTTTATTTGTGTTCGTGTAGGTGGCACCGAGAGGTGATCTATCTACCTACCAAGCATGCACAGCCTCTTCGCCTCTTGTAGTTAGAAGGCTGATGCTCTGAAATTAAAGAACAGACACGTATCACCTACGTTATGTCTTCAGTCTGACAGACCCTCTGATAGTCCTGGTCTGGGCTCTCTCCCCTGCTGCTGCAGTTGGTGCTGGATGGCAGCACAGCTCTGTACCTGCCCTGGGGTACGCAACTGTGCACTCACCACCCCTGGAGGGGAGGCTCATTTCAGACACGTGGGGAGAGCCTTGGGTTCAACCAACAGGTTGTTGAAAGGTAAAGAGGTGTGAAGCTCAGCTGGATTCTCGTACTAGTTTAAATCCTCCAAGATAAACAAACTGACAGGACGTGGGTACTTGGAACCTAGTTTTGATCTCGGTGTGTTTGTGTATTTTAGTATTTATATTAATCAATTTGATTATAACCAATTCATCTTTGGAATGTTTCCGGGTCCTGGTGCCATCTGGCACGGGGTGGTCTCCATTCATACCATGACATTCCGTAGCCTCCAAACCACGCAGAGCATGTGCGCTGCCGACAGGGAGGAGCTGTTGGTTAGCCGCGCTAACTGCCGAGCCGTGCCAAAAGCTGCTGAGGAGAGTGCCAAGGATCCTTTAGCAATCCACCGGGGCAGCTGACCGCGCTCCGGTTCGATGTACTCATACCGACACAGGCGATAAAGCCCAGATCTCACGAGATTTTAAATGTTCAAATACTATTTGTACACTATCAGTAAGAATTGCTGTTGCCATATTTATTGGGGCACTGCCTTCCCGGGTAAACGAAACGCCGCTCTAAAATATCCCTGCCGGGACAGCTACCCAAGTCAGCATCATCCCCTCCACTGCTCCCACAAGAACACTGCGACCAGAGCAGCAGAGCTGCAGGTACGGCTGCCCGCTGGTGCAATCTGCCCCAGCCTATTAAATTGTGTTCGGAGTGGATTCGAATTTTGGTCGAGGAGGTCAGTACTGTACTGCTATCCAGTGTGAACTCTTACACGATAATCAGTAATTTTAAATCCAGGTGAGTTTTCTGTGTGACAAGTCTAATCACCAGAATTAAAGTGCACCGTTGCACACCACGCAGTAATTTCGACCTACGGGCTGTAACTCTTTGACCCATCTTTT
>NW_010388296.1:7539-7959 GCF_000710305.1 Buceros rhinoceros silvestris | reverse complement strand
ATTATTCCAAAGATTAAAAAAATCACTGCTGAAAATTCAGAACTTGTAATACAAACTGTACAGATCTTTTCCTTGGGAGAACTGGATCACACAATCCTTTTCTGCTAGGTTTAGAAGCTGCCCACCATGTCTTTATGCACGATTGGCCATGACAAAGTCAGCTGGTAACTGCTCTTCGGACGATCCACGTACGCTGCCAACGAGTACTTCCAAGGCCTCCCTGGTAGCTGCGCATTTTTTACCGATACCTTTTCAAAAGGTACGTTTCTTCAGTGCAGCTAAACAGAGCGCGTCTGCGTGGGTGACAAGTGACACAGCAAAGGTGAAACGCCTTCTTTGCCTTAGTCCTGCTGAGTCCAGCCTTCAGGAGTGGCAGGCCCTGAGAGCGGAGTGCACGTCTGTGGCCAGCAAGACGTACCC
>NW_010388296.1:0-7477 GCF_000710305.1 Buceros rhinoceros silvestris | reverse complement strand
GCAGCCCCTGAGAGCAGAGGGCACGTCTGGCACCAGCAAGACTTACCCTTGCGGGAGGAGGATGTTAAGGAACACTTAAAAATCTGGATGCACTCAAGTCCGCGGTGCCTGATGACATGCCCCCGTGTTGTCTTTGAGTGCTCAGGGAGCCAGGGGATGTCATTGCAAGGGCGCTTTTGGTCATCTTCAGAAGATCACAGCAAATGGGAGAGGGTCCTGAAGCCGGGGAGAAGTCACGTGAAATTCAGTTTGAACACAAGAAAACTCTTCTTTTTCACTGTGAAGGGGGTCAAACCCTGGAGCAGATTACCCAGAGAGGTTGCAGAGTGTCCGTTTGTGGAGGTACTCAAAATTCAACAGGACACAGTCCTGGAGAGCCTGCTGGGAGGTTGGCCTAGCTGATCTCGAGGTCACTTCCAAAGGCAACAGCTCTTCTGCTGAGTCTCGTTACTCTGTGTTT
Organism: Buceros rhinoceros silvestris; assembly: GCF_000710305.1. Taxonomy (NCBI): domain Eukaryota; kingdom Metazoa; phylum Chordata; class Aves; order Bucerotiformes; family Bucerotidae; genus Buceros; species Buceros rhinoceros. The sequence goes on along the minus strand of NW_010388296.1, from coordinate 7,017 downwards.
CTCTATTATGCTTCTGTTATCACGGTTGCTGGTGCAACATAATCTTGCACAGCGCAAAGAAGAGCTGAAGGATGTGTTTAGAAGGAACCTGACTCCTCTTTGAGTAGTTTTGGATATCTGACTCATGGACAGTCTTGAAACTGGCTACAGGATTCAGGCTAATTCAAGGAGGAGAAAACAAATGGGGAACTAAACCCCATTTTCCCCCAGAACTTCCTTTGTTACCTGTAATTCTGGTGTTATCAGACAGATGTTATAAACCAAACATCGTCTCTGCGCTATGTAATCACATTTTGGAAGAACTGCCTTAGCAGTGGGTGCAACAAATCCCAGACTGTTTAAATGGGGACTAAGTAGCCACAGGAAAACCTTCACTGAAGGCCACTGAGACGACGCGGATACAAGCTGTGATTTTTCAAGCCCTTTTGTTGCAGGTTTCTGAAGGGGAAGATGGTAATTTCAAAAGCATTCCTCTGTCATTTCTTTGTTTTACTATCTTGCACATCTCTGCTAGTGGCAGTAAGGTGCAAGATTCTGAGTGAACCTGTGGTTTAAAGGTCGGTTTATGGCCTGTGGTCACACGGTCATTCTGACATTATCATTTTATTTCTACTTTATACCATCTTGAAAGGTAATCACTAGCTAGATGTCAGAAACAACGTATGAAGGGGCAAAACTGTACTTTTCTCCCTCTTTCTGCCTCTGATGGTGACACATCCAAACAAGCTGAGGAGCTCCCAAACTGAAAGCCAATCTGATTCAGTTCTGCTCACATAGATCCAGGCTGTAGACATCCAGAGCTGTGACAGTCGTGGATCTAAACCAAAATACTGTTCATAGAAGTTTTTCTGGAGTTTATTAGCTTGGCTTGAGCTGTACGTACGCTTGCCCAAGGAAATGTTGCACTGCATAACTGCACTGCTCATGCGTCTTCAGCCTACCAACTCAACAAGCAGAGAGGTGTCCACTCATCGTTCCTCCGGAAAGGAAGTACCACGTCTCCGTAGCAGACTTAATGTCCATCTGCTCCTCAGAAGTCCACCTCTCGAAGTCATTCTGAACTGACCCTTAATCAAGTGAGGGCTTCTCAGGATAGATCTGCTAGCTACTGAAGGCAATAGTCTGCATTCCTCAGCTGGTGGGACACTGGCCTTCCAAGAAGGAATGAAAGCTTCGGTTCATTACTTCAGTATGTTGTCGGATGAAAGTATTCTGGCTCGCGTCTTCAGCTGGCACAGCCTTTGAACGGTAAGAAAACTGCCAGATGATGAAAATAATCCACATTATATATTCTTACGCTGGAACACAAAGCAGAAGAGGGGGTATGGTCAGCCCTGAGAGATCCTTCGGCTGACAGACACTGACCACGTGCTTATTGATTGAGGGATCGACTCTGACAACAGTATCTGGAAGAATCTGGGGTAGATGTTCCCTCTGTGAAGAGGCACGACACACCAGGAAATACGCGTCTGAAATCGTAAGGGATCCAGTTTAACCTGGAGGCTCTTGTGCCGTAGTTAAATTCAATCCAATTTCAAGATCCAGTGCTGTAAGGAAGACGTGATTGATTGTTAACTGGCTGTTGGTCTTACCACATCAGCATGTTCATTTGTGGATGCAAAGTACGTTAAGATATGGATGGCTTGGAATTAACAGTGACATCTCAATCATTCAGTGCTGTTGGGACACATTCGGATATCAGGAACATCTTGGTTTTATCTGGATTTTTTCAGTGTCGCTTCTTCCTGCGTCCCACTTTGTGGTACCATTCATTACACTGGCTCGGTTTGCAATGATTATGCTGTAACATTTTGTGAGCAATCTGTCCCCTCTTTTTTGAAGGATAAAGTTGGAAATGACCATTTGTGGCAGAAATAAAGGAATAGAACAGGTTTATGTACTTGTCCGCAAAATATTCCGTGCCCAGTTACGAAGTCACAGTGCATTGATGAAGAAATGCTGGTGATCTTTACACACAGGTCACGCGCATGTCCAGGAAAACATCTCTACTATCATTCTCCTGTCCCTGATTTTCAGTAGCTGGGACTCTAAATTTGCTGCAGCCAAAGGTGAACAATTTGTGTCTGACTCCTGCATGCCGCGACTGCCTTTCCACAAGCTGGCAAGTGTTTTTTCTCCTGTCTTGGTTTCCTGTCTTTCTTACTCTAGAGGAAATGATCGTTCCTCAGAGCACTAACTTGAAAACTTACTATTAAACCTAAACCTTGCTTCAAATTCCACATATCTGGAAGTACCACGTGTCTGGAGCAAGCTTTACTTTCATCTACTTCTGAGAGGTCAGAAGTGCACTTCTGGAAATCAGAACGAAGCCTTTCCTTCTGTCTTGTGATAATCATTTAACTTTTTATCTCCATCTACAGGTTTTCTATTTATTAGGTATGTGACGATCAAGAAAATCTGGTAGGATGATCCTCCATCCCTGGAAATTGATTTTACCAACTTGGTAGTGCAAAGTTAAATTAAATTAAATTCCATGGACTTAATGCAGTAGAGTCTGCACTCACCTTTATTTCATATATGTGATTCTAACAGCTTAAAGTGCTTTTATCTGATTTTATTTTCCTCTTTTCAGGAATAACAAAGTTTAAAGTGGTGATTAAAGCACTTTCTCCAAAAGAACTCTCCAGAATTTACACCCCTCACCCTTTGGACAGAAATGACGGCACGTTTCTTATGCGGTATCGGCTGTATGGGAGTGTCAGAAAAGGGTTAAAAATTGAGATACTGTACGGTGATCAGCATGTAGCTCAATCTCCTTATATTCTGGAAGGTGAGGGGATTTTTTTTTATTGAATGTAATGTGTGCTGGCAGCCACAGAAATGCTATGGACTAATATACTGCTAGAGGACGAGGTGGGAAGGAAGAGGTTGGTTTGCCCTTGTTCCTGTAGTCTCCTCACAAACGTTCTCCTCACACAAGGGAAGCTGAGACAATCCCTCCACACTGCCGAGTTACAGGACCTAGATGTAAGCGTGTGGATTATTCACCTCAGAGGTTAAGGTGACGTGTCGGGACATCTCCTCTTCCTCTTGCATGAGGAAATGGAACTCTTCAGATTTGGTGGGGAACGGTAGGAGCGATGCTTGTGATTTTACTGTTTTCAAGCAGGTTTTCACTTAAACACTGTGTTATTTTTACCTAAAGCAGAAAATACTACCTGCAATAGCAAGGAGTTTGTGTTGTTCCCAGCACTTTATAATTCAAACATCTGTGATTGCTAAAAAGTGTGATCCATCGTAACAGCAAAGACAGTATTTCTTTAGCCAGACAACATTTAACTTCCTTTCCATCAGCCTGAATTCATTCAGTGCAGGTCTGTGCCGCAGAAGATCTATTTGAAATTGGGGAAAACAAGGCGAGTTATTCTCTCGTGCCCGACCTGCTTCTTCAACTTCCTCCTCTTGCGCTCAAATGGTCAGCTGCTTGGCAAAGAAAAAGAAAACATTCAGCTTTCTTCTCCAGAGGGTCTCGTTTCAGTTCACTACCACTCCTCCTAACCAGAATTCACCGTATTTTTTTTAAATAAAATAAAATTTCCTAAATATGAACTTAGAAATGTCATCAAGCCGAAGTGTAACTGTCCCAAGTCTCCAGGTGGTGGGTTTTGGTTTTTGCTGGAGTCCATTGCCACAGCTGTGAAACTGCGACACAGGACAGAACCGGTTTTGGTGAGAAGTCCATGAAATAAGGGGTTTTTTTTCACATTCTGCAAGGATCTTGCTTACACCTAAGCTCTCTGCTTCAAAGGGACAAAAAGGATAGTTGGTTATACCTAAAAGACTTAGTTGATTATACATCAGGCTCAGATGGAAGCTGTGACACCTGAGCTTTGGTAGTTACGGACAGTTAGAACAATTCTGACTGTCAGCCCAGTGTGGCTGACAGGGAGCACAGGAATGGAGCTTCATTTTGCGGATGAATTTTACCTTGATGATAAAAAATCTAGTGTTTCGAATTCCGAAAGAGAACGTTGCTGTTTTCTCAATGACACTTGCCGGAAATGTTACAGGAAGGATGATTTCCCAGGAAAACTTCAGAAAGCTTGAAATAAAAAGTGTCGAGCCACTGTAACACCGACATTTATATGCCTGCGTGTTTGGGGAATTAGGATTGTTGTACAATCACAAACACAGACGCTCAGTGCTTTGTTTTCTGCAGGACCTGTTTATCATGAATATTGTGACTGTCCCGAAGAAGACCCTGAGATCTGGCAGAATGTTATGTCTTGTCCATCCCAGGAGCCTCAGATTACAAAGGATTTCAGTTCTTTTCCCACCATTGACCTTCAGCGAATGCTTAAGGAAATCCCAGCAAAGTTCAGTGGAACAAGAGGTGCTATTGTCCATTACACTATTCTCAACAATCACGTCTACCGTCGCTCCTTAGGGAAGTATACAGACTTCAAGATGTTCTCCGATGAAATGTTCCTGTCACTGGCAAGAAAGGTATCAGTTCTGATCATCTTAAAATTATTTATTAAGTCGCGGTCTAATACGGCAATACTGCATTTGTTGTTGTATCTTCAGGTTTATAATTCCTCAAGTAACATTTGACTTCTGTTTTTCATCGCGATGACGGTGTATCTTAGGGATAATGTGTGAGGGCTGAGCTTGGCAGTAATGAAATCGCTAGGAAAGCTGCGGGGGGCTCAGGCCTGGCTCCGCGAGCCTTTTCCTGGCCTCTCTGAGTGTTCCTTTCATTCTTATTTGCGGCGCAGAAACTTGAAATTCATACCTGAAGCTCAGATAAACCTATTAACTCTCCAGTGGGCTTATTGATTCTGCATGACATAAGAGAAGCGAGGAATATATGTAAAGTGCCAACCAGCCTCTGTCGTTGTGTGACTCTCTTTTCTTGGGTGTACATTTAGGTTCGTCTTCCTGACGTGGAGTTTTATCTTAACGTTGGAGATTGGCCGGTTGAGTATCGGAAAGCTAACGATACACCTGGCCCTATACCCGTCATTTCATGGTGTGGCTCTGGGGATTCGAGAGATATAGTCCTTCCAACGTACGATGTAACCCACTCGACTCTTGAAACCCTTCGTGGAGTCACAAATGATCTCCTTTCTATTCAAGGAAATACAGGTAAATTAGAGATCGTGGATTTAAAAAAATAATTCGTAAATTCCACCAAAAAGCAGGTTGCCTTCATAGAATGTGCTGAAGTCTTCAGTTCTCCAGTGCCGTGGGAGGACTTGTAATACCAGCAGGTTAGTCTTTACAGATTGCGAACCCTTTCAACACTGCTACTGAGCAGGTGTTTAATACGGATTTAGAGCCAAAATTTAAGAAGTCCGGGTTACAGTAATGGTGAATGTTAACCTAAAGGTATCCAGGAGATAACCACCGTGACCTGTCACAAGGGAAGTGAAGTGTAATTAACAGGCCTTTCTCCTCGGTGAAGGACTGGAGTATGTTCCTTCTGATGAAGCCATCACAAGTGTTCTGTTTACATAAAAATGAATCTGTATCCTGAAAGAAAGGAACTAGTACTGTGCTGCAGTCAGATAAGAAACCACTGACTGTATAAAAAAATACCTGGCTGGTTTTTCTAGCTTTGAAGGGTCAACTTTACTGACAGGCGTCTTCCTCCTTCCCAGGAAATTTATGAATACTTAGGGGTCCTACAAATGGCATGAACAGTACCTAAGGATTAAAACTTGAGTGAGGAGGTGTTTCTTTTCTTTGATTAGTCCACAGCTTCTTACTAGTATTTAAATTAAATGTTTCAATTAAAGTACTTGTTTGAAGCACTCTGTTTCCTCAGTACAGCTGCTTTTCCAATTAGGAGGCGATAGGAGCCTGCTCCACTTTAGTAGGTCCTTTAAGGAAATTTCCAGCAGAAGGATAAGGAGGGGCACATTTAATGTTTTTAAAAGGAGGCAGTAAGCAGAGATGAAGTCTTTCAGGTCTTGCTAAGTATTTTGAGGACACAGTGTAGCCGTATTTTTTTTCCTTTTTAAGGAAAAAAATCACTTTTTAAGTGATTCCTCAAAGACCTAACCAAATTGCTGGGTAACAGAAGTGGATTTTACTAGAGAAATCTCAGTTATTGTGGCAGGCTTTATGCATGGAGAATTCTTCAATTATTAGTATTTTACTTACATAATTTGATTGTAATCCCTTATGTAGCTTTCAAGCTATTTCAAGTGATTTAAATACAAAACTGTTGGGTGGAAAAGCAATTCTCTGACATTCCTTTTAGAAGTGGCTCAGTTTCTCATCCCAAAATTCAAGCCAGAACCGGCAGTTTAAACCTTGTGATTAATAGACGATTATGGATTCTCTATGAGAAATCCAGCCTGGTTTTCCATGTCTCTGAGCACAGTGCCACTGTCACAGCAAGTTCCTTGCTTGCACTAAACATACCGTGAACATTTCATTCCTGTTTGCTTTTACTTTGTCACTCAATGCTCATAGGACCGTTCTGGGAAAACAAAACCGAGCGAGCTTTATTTAGAGGTCGAGACAGCCGAGAAGAACGTCTCCATCTTGTCAAGTTATCCAAGGAAAATCCGGATCTGCTAGATGCTGGAATAACAGGATATTTCTTCTTCAGAGAAAAAGAAAAGGAGCTGGGAAAGGTTCAGCTGATGGGCTTCTTTGACTTCTTTAAGGTAACCAGCAAATTACCGTCTCGGATTAATTTTGCTGTTAAGCTCTTGCCAACTGAAAAGACGAGGTTGGCTTTTGCTAATACCAGTCAGTAAACGAAACAGTTACGCTACACTGGGAACACTGGTCCATGTGGGGGTAGACAGACCACCCGTAATCACAGACAGGGTGTGACACACTTGTAAAGAAAGCCACCGTAATTTCTTCACCGAGTCCCTTAGAGAGAGTTCTTGGAGGTTGTTTTTTTTTAATGGATTGAGAAATCTGATTTCTTACCATCACGATTTCTCTTATTTGGTGTAAAGATGAAAATGCAAATGACTTGTGTCATTTGCAAGTACATTGTGGATGTCCTGAACTGCCTGCATGCAGGGTTGG
>NW_010388295.1:0-14154 GCF_000710305.1 Buceros rhinoceros silvestris | reverse complement strand
TCCCGCAGCCATCGCATTAACCGTCAGCCAGGCTCCGCTTTCACCCACCGCCCCAAGGGCGGGGATGGGGAGAGCGACCGCCGCTCGCTCCTCCGCCCTTTCCAAGGCTGAGCTCAATCCCAGCGGACAGCCGGCCCCACACCCAGTCCCGAGCACGCTGCTCTGCGCTTTGTGACGTGCTAAGCTGGAATCATGGAATGGTTTGGCTAGGAAGGGACCTTAAAGATCACCTAGTTCCAGCCCCCTGCCATGGTGGGGTTCCAACCCACCTTCCACTAGACCAGGTTGCTCAAAGCGCTCCCTGCCAGCTTCTAAAAGCACAGGCTGTTCCACAGGCTGTAACAAGGAGGTAAGAGACCAGCAGTGGATGAACCTCTCAAGCTCTGCTGCCCAGCCTTGTATGGAACACCGAGGGCTGCATTTCCCTCCAAACAAGGACAGCCTGGAGAAACCCCACCAGCTGCTCCCTGGGGCCTGGGTGCTGCAGAGGACCACGCCGGATGGCTCCCAGCTTTGCTGGCCTGTGAGACACAGCTTATCAGGCTCCACATCAGCAACTCAGACTACCAGCACCAAAGCCCCAGGCAGAAGTGGCTGGTGACAACAAAGATCCCCAGGAGGAAGGTGGGGCCTCCAGCCTCCAACTCTTGGGCACAGAAAACGGGGAGGATTTTTGCTGGAAAACCTACCTCTGCTGCCAAGTATGAAATAAAGAGGAAGTCTGAAGTAAATCAGGCCATAAATCTCTTGATAAGCTGAAAGAGAATAAAAGCTCCTATCTATATTTATATTCAGCTCCTTACAGATAACAGGAGTTCATCTACTAAGCACCGCTGAGGAACTGAGCCTTCGGGCAGACATGGTCCAGAGAAAATATTTCATCCAGGCAGGACGCTCCAGAGTTATCTTAACGAGCAAAAGCTTCACAGGAGAGGACGGCGCCTCTGGAAGGCATCACACGCTGCAGCTTTAGACGTGACACACGGAGTGTGGGTTGCCAGGCCCTGGGGCGGGATGGAGCAGTGCATCTGTTCCAGCTCCCTGTGGCTCTGCCAAGGCTTGGAGCCATCCCGCGGAGCACGAGGCTGGTGAGTGGTCAGACACCTTCAGGCACGGATCGGACAAGAGCACGGCGTGCTGGCCCACAGACCCAGCCAAGCGCACGGCTAATTGGGGCTGCTCTGCTGGGCTCCACAGCAGAGCCCCGGGCACACGCAGAGATGCTCACTGCAGACAGCCCCGCTGCCTGCCCAGAGCGGGCGCGGTGGTGGGACTTCACTTACTGCCTGCATCCCTCGCCCTGGCCTCCCCCTGTAAGTCCACATCTGTGTGACAGAGCAGCAAATCTCACCTACAGCTGCTCTCAAGACATCAACTGCAGGAGCCATTTCCCAGGTTGCAGGAGAACCTTGTCTGGGCAGAGCAGCACACCCAGCAGAGAGACCCTTCTCTTCACCAGCAGACGAGGCTGAAGGCGTTCCGCTTGGGAACTGAGGTTCTTGGTCACCAAGCCTCTGCTCTCAGCAAGTGGTATCTCCCGTCTCCAGCCAAGACAACTAAAATGTAAATCCGCACTCTCCCAACCTGCAGGAAACCGGTGTGGGCAAAAGGGACGCAATGATTCATTCAGCTGGTGTCTCAGAGCCCAACGCTTTCCCCAGAAACGGCTCAAGAATGCACGGTGCCACCCACCTAAACATTTGATAAAAGTGAAATATAGCCGCCTGTGATTGATGCTTCCCCTCACAGTAACACTCCAGCCACAGCCTGGATAACGCGTCGCTTTATTAAAGCATCAATTATCTCCGGCGCAAGCGGAGATACGTTAGCAGGACTGCAGTCTGCTCGCTTTGATAAGGTTCGCTCCGTGCGTTTATCAACGGAATGGGGATAGCAGCAGGCCACGGAGCCCGCAGGGTTCCACTCTTGGGATGGAGCTGACACTCAATCCTCTGTGCGTGCACCATCAACCAGAGCATCTGGCTGTCGCGGTCTGTTTCTCAGGATGAGGAACGTTGGCTCTCAGCCCATGAGGAGCTAGAGGGCATTGCTGGCAGACATCCTCCAGCTGCAAAACACGGGGCGAGTCCCTGGGCTCCAGCGGGGCGCTTCTGCCTGACTGATAGTGCTCCAGGTACCCAAGCAAAGCAGCCGGAGAGCTCAGGCTTGCTGCTGAGCAGGTGATGCTCCCAAACAACTCAGGTTTTGCTCCTGTGCATGCAGGACGGGGGGTTAGGAAACGCCAGGAGCCCAAGGCACTTCTCTCTGGAGCTGGCCATACACCAACCCAGCGGCAGGTGCCTTCCACCAGCTCTGAAGAGAAGCCTCCCGCCGTTTTTATCTCTTTTCATTCTACTTACATGCTCCAGTTCTCTTTTCAGAGATGCCAGCACGGCCCAGGACAGGGCTAAGAACCTGCAGAAAAGCAATTCTTTTTATTAAGAGACCTGAAATTCCTTTCATCAGCCACACTAGGATAGACTCTTGGCTTATTAATAGCAGTAAATCTCCAAGTCCAATAGACTTCAGTTAATGAATATTGATTATCAGAGTGCTGGAGAAGGCTGCTGTCAGTCAAACTGAGATCCCATCACCCTCTTTGCCTGAGCAGGGCTGTAAATTACCCACGAGTTCATTTGTTTTTCAAAACCAGGTAGTGGAAAACACAGGGTTTATGGCTCTCGCAGGGCTGGGAAACCACCTCAACACTAACAGCAGCCGGTCCGCGGAGCGAAGCTTTTTTCACCGTTGTGTTTTAAGCCTGTGGCTCTGGCTTCTTTGGAGCCAGGACAGGATTCATCAGCTCACTCAGTGTCCAGCTGCTGTATGCTGAGAGGAGCTTACAGGCAATCCTGAGGAGTGGAGGTGGGCTCCCAGGCAGTCAAGACGACAGGCAGGGGACGTGTGTTAGGCCATTCCCAACACCCCTGAGATACAGCACGGAAAGTGAGTTACATTACACACACAAGGCTGCAACCACGCATACTGGTGCCCCACTGTGCTGGACAAGGACAGGCACCAACTGCCCCGCGCAGAGATCCCTTTGCTTGGGGCAAGCCTTTTCCATCTATTTATGGATGTAAATGTACATTTCCCTCTATCCTCCAGTGAGTATCTTTAAAAGTCAGGATCTAAGCTGATTAACACAAACACCCTGGTCAGCAGGACCTTGCACTCACAAGATAAATCTGACTGTGCTCTGGATGAGGGGCTCTTTCACCTCCAGGCGAGGGTGGCTTTGAATGGCCTTTACATAAATGAAAGCTCAGGAAAACAAGCCAAGGACAGTCCACTGCAACACAGAGCAATCGCGTCACCGTCCTCGGGTGGGGGAACGAGGCAGTGACGGGTGGGGACGCTGAGGGCTTGTGTTGATGTTTTCATAAAACTATCTTTTATGCTCACTGAAATAACCCAACAACCACAACAAACCCCAGAACAACCCACTCCCGCAGCTGATAAAAATCAAATAACAACAGGAGTGACTTATGCGCTCTGCGCCTGGTACTTCAATCTGCCCTTCCCGTTAATACACACCATGATTAAAGCATCTATAATCCGCAGTCTGTGGAGACCTGTAGAGCAGCAGCGGCAGCGGGTGTGCAGCCTGATAAGGGCTGTTCACTGAGTGCAGATGAAACTTTTAATATTTATAACTGCTGATTTTTTTCCCTGATGCCTCCTATTGAGGGGAGGGGGGTGAAAGTTTAAAGATAAAAGCTTGATGAAAGACCAGGTAGAATGTTTTTCCAAGGACAGGCAGGAGCTTAAAGCTATTTCCACCTAAGAGCTGGTTTGAGAATGTTGCTTAGGCAAGTGCAGCATCAGAGATGGGGGATGGAGTCTCTGGGCTTTTATCTGTAATCGCCGCTGAGCTGTCCGCGGTTTGCCTTGTCCGCACCAAGCACAGTGGGGCTGTGCCTGGGGCTGCTGGGCACCACCCTGAAACCGTTCAGTCGCGCCAGGACAGCTGCATTTCCACTGAGCACTGAAACAGGCCGAGATCGGAAACACCCGGTGTCAGGCTGACCCTCGACCTCAGTGCCAGCGGGAGCTGCTCCAGGCTGCACAGGAGCTGTCCGCGGTTTGCCTTGTCCGCACCAAGCACAGTGGGGCTGTGCCTGGGGCTGCTGGGCACCACCCTGAAACCGTTCAGTCGCGCCAGGACAGCTGCATTTCCACTGAGCACTGAAACAGGCCGAGATCGGAAACACCCGGTGTCAGGCTGACCCTCGACCTCAGTGCCAGCGGGAGCTGCTCCAGGCTGCACAGGGGGCACTGGGAACGAGCTCGAAGAAATACACCAAATCTTGCGCCAGTCAAGTCACCATGAATTGCAGTACAGGATCCACAAGAAGGTATTGGTGCCTTCCCCATCGTCCTCCTGGGAAAAAGCAAACCCCCCATTTCCAGTCGCATCCCTTTTCCAGCTGTACTGGTAATATTTTAGTCTGTGGTGATCTATTCTCAGAACTATGAGGCTCTGCCCATAAGGCATCAGAAGGCAGAAGCCGCTCCATTCCACCACACCCCACCAACTCGACCTGCCCCGGCTGTCCATGCTCGGTGCCATGAGACCCCAGACGACAGGCAGCTGCCACTGCCCAGGCAGCCCTCTGGGTGCCTTCCTGACAGAAAGACTCTGCTCATCCTCCATCCGCAAACAAGAACCCAACCCACCTCCCTCATATTCAACACCACGAGTCCTGGACTTGCCCCATGCCCAAATGGTTTAATATTTGTGCATTAAAAAAGAATCCTCACGTTCCTGAGCATTGGTATTAAGAAAGGTGAGAGTGACATTGCCCATCAGTAATCTCAGACAGCCGTAACTGGGCCAACATGAGTAAAACAAACAGATGCAGAGAAAGTTGATCGATATATACAGTTGTGTATATATATATCTTCATTCATTTCACTACTGGATATATTCTTTCATTTCATTTGAAAGACGATACACTTATAAACTTCTTTCAGAGGTAACTGTGGTCCTCATTACTATGGTATCAGAGCAGTTCAAAATGTTTACCAAAAATACACACAACGAACACAGCGACACGGGGAGATTTTAGAGCTGAAATACGAGCTGTGGGTGAGCCTGAACTGAGGTCTCTCAAGGTGTAAGTTACCACCTCAGCCATTCTGCCTTCCTACCACAGACAGAAGTTAAAGACAAAAGAAAAGCAAGCTGGCCAGGGAGGAGACAGGATTGCTTTTTCACCAGGGAACAAGAAGTGAGACTTCTTTTAAATAAAAGAAAAAAAAAATTGAATCCTGAAATAGAAGCAACCTGAATTCAAAAGCATCAGGAAAAAAAAAAAAAAAAAGAGCTCCAGCTCTGTATTATGAGGACACGTCAGTTGTTTGGAAAGCATGAAGAAAACTGGATGAAGAAAACAGAGTGTCTCCAAGACAGCTGCAGTTTTCCTTGACTTAAACAGACTTGTCTGCCAGAAATGAGATTTCTTGGCCTCCACTCTGACTGTACTTTCTCCTCCGCAAAATCTGATTTCAAATTATGGAAGTGAAGTTAAAGTCTAATGAGATAACATTAAGTTATTGAAAATACTAAGAAAAAAAAAGTCCTGAGTTTATCTGCATTCCTAATAAGGAATTTATCTCAAATTTAAAACCTTGGGGAAAAAACAGACAAACAAAAGGAATTTCTGCATGTCTTCTAGCACTACATGAAAAATCCAAATTAACTAAAGCACCTCATATCAGCTACTAGTTACTTCATTAGCACTGAGACAGACACTGGCCAGAGCTCCTTCAACACTTGCAGGCTGCCAGCAAAGCTGCGTCAAGCTGCTTATCGCTCTGAAGCAAAAATCATGGATTAGCCGTAGCTCCCGCTGCACAGCAGCTGGCCTCCCTAGCTGCAGCCGGCACCAGATTATGCTCATTTCCAGAGCTCAGGAGCATTCTAAATTAAGCATGAGCTGGATGGACTGGAAGGAACATCAGCACTTCCCACATGGAATTACCGAGCATCACCTATGAGGTGTTTTTGACAAACCAGAGCTTCCAGTGCCTCAAACGTGGGTGTGTTCAGACCAGTACACAGGCACCTAAACAGCCCTCTGAAGAGGCGAGTTTAAAAGTGTATGTAAAAACACCACCAGAGTATCATCGGGGGTTACAGACATGTATTGAAGTCACTGGCTACAAACAGGTTGTCAGCTCCAGGATCAAAGTAACAAGAGCAGGAGGCAGAGACTGCAGCTGCCCTCAGTCCCATCCGATGGCAGCAAGATGGTCTGTGGATGCTGTCACCGACCACAGCCAGCACCAGCAGCTTTGGAGAAAGGGGCTGGAACCCCAGCAATGAACAAGTCCGGAAAACCGTTGGAAAACGTTGGAAAGCGCTGAGGAAAAATCCCTCCCAAATATCAGGTGGCAGCACACAAGTGTGAGAAACAAAGAGAAGTCCATCCATGGGCAGTGGCAAAGGTGGCGGAGGAAGGCTGCACCCCTCTCAAGCACTCCAGCTCTCATCACGTGGAGATGCTTTGAAGGCAGAACTGCCGAGCGTACCACGTGAGCTTTGTGCAGGTCCCCAGACCAGCCAGTTGTCCAGGTGTGTTTCTAAGAGATCACATCAATCTAAAGCGAAGTGCTCTGCAAAAATATCGTTCTTCTTCCCAAACAAACCGCGCACTTGCTCAAACTCCAGGGGCACATCTGTAGCCTTTTTCTTAACTTCTCTATCAAAAAGCTACAAAAGAAAAAAAACCAGAAAACATTGGCAAGACTCAGTACAAGCTCTTCACCCTGGCTGATACCACTGCTCACTCTAACCCCTTCAAGGATCCAGTTAATAAACCTTTTATACAAAAGGCAGCCCTGTCACCATGCTGCCTCACGCCCCGTTATTTAACAGACATCTTCCTGGTTTTCCCTGGCTCTGGGTAACCACAGCTCCTCTCCAGCAGCAGGGCTGATGAAAGGACACAGTGGCTATTGCACCCAGGAACCAGTTTCCTTCCCTCTGGTTCCAGTCGTTCACAAAGGCAACGCTACCTCGTAAGCTGAGAGCTCCAGGAGCCCTGATAAGTCATCCTCCATTTCAGACAGCGACTGGTTCAGGACAGCAGCTGCCTTGGCCACCTCTGGGTGATAATGGTTTTGTAGCGACTGCAAATGCAAGACAAACAGGAAAGGACAACGTAACACACACCCATCTGGATTCCCACCCAGCTACCTGCCCCTTTGTTGGCCAGATCTCCAGAGAACATCAGGCTCTGGCACAGGCAAGTTTGCTGTACTGTGCTGCTACAGAGCTCCAAGAAACCCAGATTTCAGCCATCTTTCAAACCTGTCCAAGGCCCCTCCCACCTGGTTCACACCCAGCTCCAGACAGACAGACTCCCCGACAGGCCATGCCTACAATACATGGTCCCATTCCACCACCTCCACAGCCCTGACACCGCATCTGAGCTCCTGCTCTCTGGTCTTCCTGCGCCTGCACGTTCTTGTTGCTGCTTCAGCCCCTTAACACAAACGCCTTGCAGCATTTAAATGGAAAGTGATAATCCTGGCATTAAGGTTTTAGAACCATCGGGAGAAATTTAACCAATTTCAGCCTTCATACACCATTCTACAAGCGATCCAGGTGAAAGGTGAACGTTACAATCTCCTTTAGCGTTTTCAAACCCATTTCTACCGGGTGACCTGGCTGTACCCAATTAATTTCCATCAGCGCTCAGCAAGCTCCTCTCTCCCCTCCAAAGCAAATAAAAAGCCTCATACATTTGCAGCTCTTTAGCCGGTTTCAGCTGTTAACTGCACACTTTTCAGCTGCATGATCAGATGTGTGCTCACAAGTCACCTACTAATTAGCATTGCGACTTCTCCAGCGTATGGAAGCCTTTGCCTCTTACGCTGGGATCGTAAAACAGCAGCCAGAAACTCATCTCATCTGCAAGACGTACGTCAGCAGGTTCTTGTAAGTGGGACTGCTCACTGCCAACATGTGTCAAGGAGGCAGCAAAGGTGGGAGCAACCCATACCAGACGCAGATATTCCTTTTTAACTGACATACCTGAATCTCCCAGAGAGAGCTCTGCAAAGCCCTGCTTTCAGACGGCTCCTCCTCCTCCATGATATATGGATCTTCTGACATATCTAAGGAAACACATAGAGAGCTAGCACCTCTGTGCGATATACCTAACCCCAACGGGAACAGAGAGCCTTCGCAGCCAAGAGAACCTGCAGAAGCAGCCTGATGGCTTTCCACAAAGTCATGGGACAGAGGGATCCTTCTCAACCTCAGAACTAGGACTGGGATCTCCCCTCCTCCTTCACAGGAATCCTGCTCTTCACATTGTCTACAGGCACAACACCAAACCCCCTGCTCAGCTCCCCTCTTACCTTCTGGCCCGCCAGGTCTGTGCACCAGCACTCTGCACGCAGGGTGCCTCCGGAAGAGATTACAGATGAAGGGAATGACCATGAGCAGAGCCTCGGGAGGAGCAGTCAGGGCCAGCCGCGAGAGTCGCTTTATAAAGGCTGCGACCAAGTATGCCGGCAAGTGACTGTTGGAAAGGAGACAGAAGAAGCCAGTGTGTAAAAGTCCTAGCAAGCCAGCCAGCAGCCTCACCAACCCCATCGGCACGTCTCGTTGAAGATCAGTGGGGCTCTTCAGATTTTTGGGGGCTTTGGAGTAAAGAGAACCCTGGTTTCAAGCAGTAACAGAGGGTCTTGTGTGCTCTCTGGAACAAATTTCCATTCAACGCGTGAACAATCTCAGATCACTCCGTTTCAACCCAGACACCACTCCAGGCACCGCTCTTGTACGTGGTCACTCACACGGCAGAATTTATTCAGTCCTTTTACAGACTTCTGAGCGCTTGGCCAGGCAACCTTCACTGCATCCTTCTAATGCTGTTTGGTGGGTTTAATTAAAACACAGGCCACGGTGTTAAGTTAGGTGACACTTCCAGGACTAAAGCAAGCACCGCAGCACGAAGCTGCTGTCATGTAAATGTGCCAGACGGTTATATTTTAGGGTAAAAATGCAAATTTTTACCAGCAATCAGCTCATCCAGGCACCTTATTCCGGTCAGAAGAACTGGGATGAAAGATGACAAGTTTCTGGGGCTGAAGGCTGAGCGTCAGGACTCGCTACACCTGCGAGGCTCAGCAAAGCCACCCCACAGGACACGCTCTGCCAGAACTTTTGCTCTCTCCCAAGAGCACTATGAATACAACGGGGCTGATACCAAGAACCTAGTGCTGAACTGCAGAGAGTTACTCTTGGTTTATTTTATAACACATGATGACAACTGTACGGCCAGCTGCTTATCTAGTTTATTCCCTGCGTACAGCAAATTGGCAGCACCGAGACAGACTGTCAAACGCTTTACATTGCAGTATTGTATGTCAGCAAAAGGCCATCAATTTATCAATAGCTTTATGATCTACAAAAGTCTGCAAATGTGACTTTTCCATATTCATAAAGACAGACAAAAAACCCACCACTTTCAGCCCAAGTGGAATAGAGATCAAAATACATCCATAATCACTCGCAGATCAGACTCAGATAATGAACTGCATTTTCACTTTCTGGAACTAGAAGGCTGTGTGGCAGATCTTCAAAACCAGCACAGGACAAATTACCAACACTACAGTAACACTCCCAGATTCTGTTTTCTCGGCAGAACCCAATCTAATCCAGTAGGCACGCTGAATACATTATAACCAGGCATGGGGGACTGTTCCAGAACAGCCTCCAGCCAGGAGAAAAACAGGAAGAAAATATGTGAACATACGAAACAAGACGCTACTTACGTTGAAGACAAAAACAGATCAGCCAAATGGAAGAAGCGGGCCCGGTACTTCACGTGGTATATAGAAGGGTCTAAGAGACTGTACAGCTTTTTGTAAAAGTCCGGATATTCCCTGTTAAAAACAGTAAAAAGCCAACACCCATTAGTGATGTACAACGGGACTGTGCCTAAATGTGCTGCCATTCCAAACCCCCAGACTACTGCTGTGCTCTGTTCAGCTTTCTCAGGCTTCTCTCCACAGCCACCACTTGAAAACGAGCTGGGAGGGGAATTTACGGTGGCTCCTGCACTGCCCAGCTGTTTTCAGGATGTGAAGCTATGTCCATCAACTGCAAATGGAACAGGACCCAGCGAAAGGCACGCCAAAGACTACGGCTTCACTATGGAATCAGATCGATGGAAGTTGATTTTCAAGGGCTGAGCAGCCACGGTCTGGAGAAGAGGATATTTAGGCTCAGCTGAAAAACAGTCAAGACTATGAAAAGAGCTCAGCATCCGAACAGCTGAGCCTCTGTGCAGAGTCTGGCTTTCCCACAGGGGAATTTTAAAGCCTGAAGATGTGTAGAATCCATTTCAGTTCCTTTCTACAAAGATATATAAATGCAAAACCCCACGGTCCTCTTGACTTACAGATTATGCTGATGAATCAGAATAAATAATCCATTTAAGGCTAGAAGACTGATTGCTCCCCCTGTAAGAAAGCAGGCAGGTATCAACACAATAACAAAATAACTATCAACTTGTTGCTATTATAAAACCGTTCCACAAAGAACACAAAACTAAGGGTCCCTGAAATCAGAGCCAGCTTGATGGTAAGACAACACAACCTCATGTAACACCACCCAGAGGCCTACAGGTTACTTCTGAAGATTAAGCTGCAGTTTAGAACAGGCTCTGAAGGAGTGAGCGACACAAACATGTTGCTCTAATGCCCCAAGAAAGCTGCGCTGGGGGAGGCAAAGCGCTCCTCAGAGAGGCCAGTTCTGTAGGAATCTGCACATCCTGGGTCCAGATGCAGGCCAGGTATCAGCACGGCTGGCTGAACTCTGCATTTACAAGAAATCACTCCAATAATCCACTCTTCTCAAAGCCTTCAATATGATCTTCCTTACACCCCAGGAGCAACAACACTGACAGACACAGGTGAAAACATCCCACTTTCAGGGGCCACAGAGTTCACACTAGTTCCTTAGCTGCATCCCCACCACAAGTGCACCTACTTCATTCCCCAGGCGGTGGTGCTGCATCCAGCAGCTCTTCCAAGTCCATAGGGACCATGCTGCGGAGCCTCCCAAAGGACAAAAAGCCTCTTCACTCACCTATGCCATAGGCCACTGTCAAGAAGTCAATCATTAGAGTGGGCTCGTTCATGTACGGCAGGATGGAGTCATGCAGAATGACAAGAACTTTTTTGTAAAGGCCAGTGGGTAGCTGCGAAGGACAAAACGATGGAGTGAAACAGTCACTGCAGGGAGAACTCAGAGAGCAACAGCAACCCATGGCTCAAAAAGGCAGCGCACAAGCAAAAGGGGATGTGCCAGGGCAATACAGAACAGCCTGCAGCAACAGTTCCCCAAGGGAACAGTTTGTAAGGGACACCTGCCAAATAAGCTCATTGAAAGGAGCAGGCGCTCACAACTCGCTGCTCAGAGGGGAAAGTCACCAGCAAGAAGGCTTGGGAACCTTCAGCTTGTGAACAGAGGCTGTTATGCTGCAGATCATTCCTTACAGGCTGACTGGTTTAAGGCAGGAAAAAACAGGCTGAGAGTAAGAAGCAGCAGACCATGCCTGAGGTCAGGTTTGCCGGCAGAACACTCCAGCAGGAACAGGTGACTGGGGTGGTCTCACCTGACACTGAAAGCTTAGTGGGGTCCCATCAAAGCTCCACGCAAGGACAGCCGCAGCCTCTAACGATTAGCAACTGGAAAGCAATGCACTGGTGGAGGTGACACTCACCTTGTGCTTCAAAAAGCTGAGCCACATTTTTTCAAACGCCTGCTTGTGTGCCTGGAAACAGAATGGCCAGCAGTGAGTTAGCACACTGGGGGAGATAAAGGTCTGCCTCAAGCAGATAAAACTTCAACTCTGAAGCACCAAATGAACATTTACCTGCAGCTTTGACACTTTCAATTCCTCCCAGTTATCTAAGAAGAAAGGGAAAACAGATGTTGAACTTGAAATGGATGTTTTAAAAAATTAAAAAGACCCTTAACTTATTCTTTTGATACCCTAAAAATTTGAGGTACCACCCTTAACACGAGGCCACAACGGACCCCACTGTGGACTGAGGAAGGTTTTGCAATACTGTTTAGAATCACTGTGATCACAGAAGCAGACGGTTTCCATCAGCGAACAATAACAGAGTCTTTACATGGCAAAAAGCCTAAACCCGATTTTCCTTTCCACAAAGTTTGTGACGCAGAGCTTACTAACCTGGCTTCACCAGGAATTTGACCATGTCGCGCTCTTTGTTGGGCATGTTAATGGGTGAAATGAGGGAAAACACGTTCTGCTGGTAAAACGGCAGCGGCCTCTGAGAAAAAAGCACATAACGAAGCATGAAGCAAGTTCCACAACAGGCGGTAAGATGCTGGACTACCCTATTGTCCGATTTCCCAAGCACTGAATGTATTTAGGATCAAAAAAGGAAACAGAAAAGGCTGATGGCTGAACATCATACTGGTACATCCTCTACTGCTCGTCCTGGAGTATCACTTGTTTGTCTCATGCAAAACTTATCTCCAAACTAATTCTGGTATAAAAAAAAAACCAAAACTGGTGGATTCAATTAAAGAAAACAGACTCCTGCACCAGAAAGCAAAAAGAATTTAAAGCTCAGTGTGTGCCACCCGAGCTGCAGAGATCTGGGTAAAACAGAAGCCAGAGCCCAGGATTTGCAAGAAAAGCACATGGGACTTGAAGTGCTTCCGGTTTCAGACTGAAGACAGTCTTAGCATCATCAGTATATGCTGTGAGCAAGGAAGAAAAAAGAAAGAAAAATCAGTGCTTTCAAGTAAGCACATTAATTTCTCTTGCTTCCAAGTCTTTCCATGTAGCACTAGTCCCTCCTTGCTTCACGTACAAGATGCCCGTTTCAGAGAAGTTTATCCAGACCTCAAAAGCGACGATTTGTTGTTACCTCTTTTGTCTTCTGCATGACTTGTCCAATACTCTCGGTGACCGCCTTTATGACAAAGAACCGAATGTCATCATACTCCATATATTCTTGAAAGCGAGAGATCAGGAGCGAAGCGTCCTCATGTAAGGGAAGTAAGGCATCAACAACCACCTAACGGGTTTGTAAAGAAAAGCAACGACTCAGTCTCTTACCAGCCCTGGAGCAGACAGGGAGCTGTGACAGCTGAGGGCACCCTCCCGTCTTTCTGAAAGGCATCTAGGACGGCTGTGTGCTGCCTGACCCACAGCAAGGTTCATAAGCCCTTTCGAAAAGCCCTCCCGACCTCTGAGATCAGCTCCTTCTACCAAAGATGTCATTTAGAAATGACAAAGTGGCTGCACCAGGGGCAGCACCTGCCCTCTCATCTCCCAAGCCCTGCAAGTGAGGCCAGGGACTCCAATACGCCCCCCCAGAAGCGGTACCTCAAAAGCACTCAGGAATCCAGCTCAAACTGTACCGGCAGCTGCTCCCACAGCCACAGGAGCCTCCTCAGCAGGGACAGAAGCTCTAGGTCTTGGTGCTCTCCCTAGAACACCACCTTTCCTTCCCACTGAAAACCTCCTAGCTTGAAATTTCAGTCCTGAAGGTGAGCACATGAGGCTGTGTGTGCCATCAGTTAACTGTCAGGAGGAACGTTTCTGCAGCTTACCTTAAGAAGTTCACGAGGAAAAGTTAAACTCCCCTTCCATTCCACTTTGATCAATGGATATTTTGCCTCCAACTCAACAAACTTCATGAGGGTGCAGAGTGACAATTCCTTTTAAAAAAAACAACATAAAAAACCCACCTCAACAAGGATACCAGAGGTCAGACCCAAAGGAAGGCACCTTCTAAAGGAGGGAGAATGAACTAAGGTGTCCTTCACTGAGAAAGCTGTGGCACGCTGGAGAGCAGCGGTGAGCCTGAGCACCCACAGTGTCTTACAGCGCTGCTTGCCCACCCACACCAAAACACTGGAGCGATAATTGCTCCTGCTCCGCAAGAGATCCCCACGCGAACTCGTGCCTCAGCAGCCGGCTCAGCACCTACCTTCACCGGGAAGGCATCGTGCCCCATCAGCTCCGCCAAGCAATCCACGCAGTCCTTGTAGCGGTGCCGCATCCACGCCCGGTACTGGTCCTCGGCGCTGTAGTTCTCTGCAGGGTGAATCAGACAAGCCTCGAAAGCCCAGCCCAGCCCGGCCCG
>NW_010388294.1:1094-1631 GCF_000710305.1 Buceros rhinoceros silvestris | reverse complement strand
TGCCAGCCCACGGCAGCGCCTTGGCGTGCCGCACTGGGCACGTTCCCTCCTGTCCTGCAAGGGCTGCGCCTGCCTGCTGCCTCCACATGCTGGCACACCCACGGGGCGCACGCTCCCCTAGAGCAGGGCTCGAGGAAAAACCGCCCGGGTGCACCAAGGAAAACCTCAAGTGACTAAAAAAGGGAGACAGAACCAGACACGAACCTTTTTGTTACCTCGAGTTAAAAGAATTTGAGCAGGATCCTTTTAGCCGGACAAGCTGTGCTTTGTGTAACACCTCGTCCACCTTTGGAGCATCGGTGGCCCAGCACGCTCCCCTAGAGCAGGGCTCGAGGAAAAACCGCCCGGGTGCACCAAGGAAAACCTCAAGTGACTAAAAAAGGGAGACAGAACCAGACACGAACCTTTTTGTTACCTCGAGTTAAAAGAATTTGAGCAGGATCCTTTTAGCCGGACAAGCTGTGCTTTGTGTAACACCTCGTCCACCTTTGGAGCATCGGTGGCCCAGCAGGCGCTGCTGGGGGGCAGGGGGACCCG
>NW_010388294.1:0-983 GCF_000710305.1 Buceros rhinoceros silvestris | reverse complement strand
CGCTGCTGGGGGTCAGGGGAACGCGTTCATAAATCCAGGCAGGTTTGTGCCAAGTCAAACTGCTCTCAGCGCTGACGGCCCGCGAATCTGTACAGCCGTTTAAAATTCACAGGGTCCAGAGGATGTACCTGACGTCACGCAGAAACACACGTTCTGACAGAGCGAGCCAGGAACGAGGGTAAGCCACGCGCTCCCGGCAAAACACACCCGCTCCGGAGAGAACCTCCAGGTCAGGCAGAAGGTGGCAAATAACTCTGGATCTCAGTCCCAGTTACTTACAGGGCAGAGAGCTCCAATCTCACACCAGAGCAGCTCAGATGTTTGTAAAGACACATCTTCCTACTCCTTGGCTCTTCCAGGAGCACGGGACCTTCCTGTGAACATTCCTCCCTTTAGCCCGAGCACTCAGGATTTGACCAGAACGCTTTATCCAGTACAAAGACACAAACCTGCCCTAGGAATTGGGGGCGAACCTCATCAAGAAGGAACATGCAGTAAAATCCACCTCCCCTCTCTGCTGTCTGACCGAGAGTGAAGGAGCTCCCTTGCCTCCCTCTGGGGTGTTTGAAGTGTCCCGAGCATCCTCCACCACCGTCCCCAGCTGCCGGGGACTCACAGCCCCACGCCCTGAGGGGCAGCAGCTGCCCCTGGCTCTGGCTGGAGCTCGCAGGGCAGTTCCTGAGGGGTGCTGGAGACTCCTGGCTCCTGGGGAGGGGTAAAACTGGGCAGGTCAGAGGAAGGACAGCGAGGTCACCTTGAAGGACAGCGGGAGCTCCTAACGAGGACCGGAGCTCCTAACGAGGACCTAAGCTAAGCTCTTAACCGCACCTCGTGTCTGGCGCTTGCCACGCTTCCTTCCCGGTCAAACACCACCCGCACGGTCCAGGACAACACGCTACACGCGCGGGGGAGCATTCACCGTCAGGAGGAGACTGCCCTCCAAGAGGGGCAAGAACGGTCAGAGGGAAGAGAAGAGGAGCTCC
>NW_010388293.1:0-330 GCF_000710305.1 Buceros rhinoceros silvestris | reverse complement strand
ACCCACTGCCGTTCCGGAAGTGTCCTCAGAGATTTCCCTGCCCTCCTTGTCATGCCCTCGATGTTCTTCTGCCCTCCCATACAGTGTCTTTGTCTATCCCCTGCCTTCCCCTGTGCTGTCCCCAGTGCTCTCCCACCACCCGTGGTGTCCCTGATACTCCCCCATCCTGGACCCTGCAGCTCCTTGGCTGGTGTCCCTTCCCAGTGCCAGAGCACAGAGAATGCACTGGGGGCTTAAACCCACTGCTCTCTGCCCATTTCCACGTTGGACCCCAAGCCCTCTGACCCCTCCTGCCTGCTTTGGCAATCACTGCTGTCCCATGAGGGCAGG
>NW_010388292.1:17515-17799 GCF_000710305.1 Buceros rhinoceros silvestris | reverse complement strand
GGCATGCAGGTGCCTCTTGGAGTGAGCACTTGCCTCCCCACAAGAAGGGGGAGGTTTTGCTGAAGGCACAATGGTTTTGAGCCTCGGTGTTGCTCAAACCCCCTCAGAGCAGTGAGTGACAGGTAATTTAGGTGCAAACCGGCGTGGGAGCACGAGCCCTGCCCTGCTGCTTCGTGGTGCTTGGAGGGACCCTGGTGCAGTGGGGCTGGAGGGTGAGCAGGGGGCCCGTGGCTTGGGGTCTCGAGAGCCTCTGAGGATGCAGCCCTTGGCCCCAGTTTGTATCA
>NW_010388292.1:16854-17078 GCF_000710305.1 Buceros rhinoceros silvestris | reverse complement strand
AGATGGTTGGGGGGAGGAGGGAGGCAGGGACCTGCCAGGAGAGCGTCGGCGCTGCCAGGGGCTGAAGAATGGCTGAGAGCAGAAGAAGGGGCTTTAGAGCTTAATTTCCTGTCCCCGCGGTGGGGATGGGATTTGCGCTGCCATCTCCAAGGAGACGCCGGCTGTGCGGCCACTGGAATACTAATGGTGTGGGAGGCGCGGGGCTCCCGGGGCACCCCAAGCCC
>NW_010388292.1:14966-16774 GCF_000710305.1 Buceros rhinoceros silvestris | reverse complement strand
AATGGTGTGGGAGGCGCGGGGCTCCAGGGCCACCCCAAGCCCCTCCTCGGTCAGGCTGTGGCATCCAAAACCACCCTGGCAGCTCCCACCCTGGCAGCCACTGAGAGTGTTTCACTTTGGGAGGGTAGGAGCCCCTCAGGACTTGCTGTTGGGAGGAATCGGGGTGTGGAGGGACAGGGGGCACCTTGCCATACCCTTGGGAAGGTGTCGGTGACGCCCTTGTCGCGATTCCTGTGGCTGGGGACAGGGCTGGGCCACTGCTTGTGATGTCTGGGGCTCCCCCTTATTGTGATGTGGGGGCAGCTGGTTTTGGGGGGGCCCTACGGGTCTTCTTAGACACCTGCTGCTCCAAGCATCATGTGGAGCTTCCCCGGATGCCGGTTTGAAACAGAGCTGAGCTGTCTGCCAGAAGTGACGGTTGACCCACAACCCCCTTCCACCTCTCCAGGGCTTGGGGGGTCTCTCTAAACAGTTCAGAGGCCCTCCCGAGATGTGACCCCCCCAAACAACCAATACATTTTCCAAGTCTGCACCGTTATTTTGGGGGAAGCTGTTGAGTTTAACGCTGGGAAGCGAGGGCTGTTTCAAATAAAGCCTCCTTGCAGCCTCAGGAAGATGGTGTGAGCTGCAGGGGGGAGCCTGTGGGCTGGAGATAATTAGTGCGGCACAAGGAACGGGGCTGTGAGTGAGGTCTTTGCTGTTAGTGTGATGTTGGGGGGTGGGAAGATGGGTCTGGAGAGTCTGGGGTGGGGCTTGGAGCTGTGAGATGCTTTGGGAGAGCTGGGACTGGAGGGGCAGGAGGCAGAGATGCATCCCCAAGGATGGACCAGGAGTGAGATCCCCCAGAAGCTTATCCCGGGCATCTCTTATGTAAAGGGCCGTGAGATGGGCTGTGGGGGGTGTAATTAAACTTGATGCTGATGAGCTGCCACAACCTGCTTAGTACTGATGTAATGAAGGGAATCACAGCCAGAGCCCCCTGCCATCGTCCCCCCTGTCCCTCCCCTCTGGGAGTGGGGGTGATGGCAGTGTCTGCCCCCGCCTAGGCTGGAGTGAGGGGGTGTCCCCAGAAGAGGAGCGGAGTTGGGATGGGGAGCACGTGGGAGATGATTGTGGTCTCACTCTGTCTCCTGCTCCCCTCGCAGATGGCGAGAGGCTGGGGGAGGTGACTGATCCCGGCAAGCGGCCGGCAGCGGCCCCAGCATCGACGCGGCGGAGGAAAGCTGAGGACTCCAGCGAGAGCCGTGAGGATGAGCCGATGGTAACAGGAGAGCTGAAGCGTGGTTGGGTGGGGAGGGACCTGTGGAGGTGGCTGGTCCAAGACCCCTACCCAGCACATGGCCAGCTAGAGCAGAGTGCTCCAAGCTTTGTCCAGCTGAGCAGATCCAAGGCTGGAGGGGGCACCACCCCTCTGGTTCTGCTCGGCAACCCTCATGGTGGATAACAGAGCCCCTAGTACCCCACTGTAACTTCTAGCATTGTCCTGCCACTGTGCTCCTCTGAGCGACATCTCTGCACCTCCCTCTTGCGTGTCTGTCAACAGCAATAAGGTCCTGCTCTGGGCAAAGCCCCCTTCTCTGGTGTCTTCTGATCCGTCTTGCTAATGTCCGTTTGTCTGTCTTGGACTGGGGAGTCCCAAACTGGACCCAGTGTACCCCAGGTAGGGTCTCTGAGCAGAAGATCTCTCCTTGCTAACAGCCCAGGAGGCACTTGGCATCATAGCTCTGTGCCCAGAGCACCCTCGGTGCCCGTCTCCTTACGCCCAGCCCTGCCCGGTGACTTTGGCAGCCGCTGGACATCGGCAGGCG
>NW_010388292.1:14514-14859 GCF_000710305.1 Buceros rhinoceros silvestris | reverse complement strand
ATCCCTGCCCGTGTACTTTGCCAGCCGCTGGACATCGGCAGCGCTGCTGGCTCTCCAGTTCAAAGGCTGGTTTGTCCCCTCCTCCAGCAAATAACCTCCCCCGTTTCCAGCCGAGGGGAGCTGGGCTGTGAATGGTCCCCTCTGTCGGGGCAGGCAGGGGAAGAGTTCACTCCGGTTTGGGAGCCAACAGCCCGGCTTGAAGGACTCCACAAAAGGGAGCAAAAAACCTGCTGCTTCAGAAAAAGAGATGGAAAACTCCCCTGCGGGTGAGCTCCCGGCTGTGGCTCTCGCTGTCAGCACAGCCGGCCCGTCACCTCTGGAGCAGGGCAGGGAAGGCGGCGGGTT
>NW_010388292.1:14059-14441 GCF_000710305.1 Buceros rhinoceros silvestris | reverse complement strand
GCGGGTGAGCCCCGGGCTGTGGCTGTCGCTGTCAGCACAGCCGGCCCGTCACCTCTGGAGCAGGGCAGGGATGCCGGTGGCTTGTCCTCTCCGCCTGTCTCACCCGAGGGATGGAGCCCCGGCCTGCGCCCTCTCCACAGAGGGGTCCTTCCGGGGGCTGGGATGCCGGTAAGGAGAGCCAACTTCGGGCCAGGCAGAGCTGGGTGATCGGCAGCGCGGCTGGGGAGAGGCTGAGTGCGCCTGGCTGGCTGCGGGGCGGCTGAGAGGAGAGCCCTTGCTTGGAGCTACCCCAGCTCCTCACGGACCAGGGACAGATGGACAAAGGAGGGAAACGAGGTGCCCAGAGGAGGCACTGGCTGGGGGTGGGGGAGGAAGGAGGGGG
>NW_010388292.1:12195-13929 GCF_000710305.1 Buceros rhinoceros silvestris | reverse complement strand
GCTGGTGCTGGGTGAGGACGGAGGGGACAGTGGGAATTGCATCTCTTCTTTCCCCAGGAGCAGGGTGAATCCTTCCAGTGAGCACGGCTCGGTGACAGCACCTCTGTAAGAGCATCGTCCAAGGGCACCGCTCCCCTCCTCCGGGACACTAATGAGTTCGTTAGGGCAGAGTTTGTTAATTATTTCTTCGGCACTCTGTGTTCTAACAGGCTGCACTTTGTTGATGCTGCAGTTCTTACGTGGGCTCGGATCCGGGCTCTGCTTTTGCAGATGGTTGGCTCTGCCCTCCGGGGAGTGGCATGATCCCTCTTTGCCCGGCTGAGGCCACGGGTGATGGTGGTGGTGAACCCTCCTGGGACAGGTGCAGGGATGTCCATGCCCCCCTCAGTCCCATCCCATGGGGATGGCAAAGACTCGCTCCAGCTCTGCCTGCAGCTGCTAGACTGGTGGTGGAGGAGGAGGAGGAGGATGCTCTGGGCGGGCTCCAGGAGCGCCTGGCTCTTCCTTGACACCTGTCACCTTTTTGGCAAGCTGAGGACAGATGAATGCTCACCTAATCCCTCTGAATTATGAGAGGCAGCCCATTGGATTAACCTAATCCCCTTTAAAGCAAGAGAGGGAGCAGAGAAACATCCCGCTACCTCTGCCTGTGAGCGTTCTGCCCTTTTGGAGATGGAGCCCCAAATACTCCGCTTCCAGCAGCCTGTCAGACTGGCCACACATTTTGGATGAAGAGTAAACTCCCTGTTTTGGAGAAGTTTCTCTCCTCAGCAGAGGAAGGGAAGCAGGTTTAGCTGGAACATTCTGAAACTCTGCTCCACACAACAACTTGCCAATATTTTTCTGCCTCCTCCTGCCCCGGTTTCACTTGCCGTTAGCCTTGTCAGCTCTCACCTTGGTTTGGCAACGCTTGACCTCCAGAATGAGGTGTTTAAATCTAGGGGGACTTCCTGCAGGCACAGCCAGGCTGGCCCTGATCTCATCTCTCATCTCTCCCTCCTGCTTCCTTGGCAGAACGATGGGCAAGACTTGGACAGCTGGTTTTCCAGAGGCCAACGGTCCGACCGAGCCACCGCACACCCCAAACTCAACCTGACCAAGCAGCCTTTGCCCTGGAACGAGCAGGTAGGTGGGCAGGGAGCAGCAGAGGGAGAGGTGGTGGAAGAGAAGGTCCCAGGAGACAGTCTACCTAGCCCCTCACTGGGAAGCCCACAGCCCATCGTCCGCCCAGCATGGCAGGCTCCAAAGCCATCTCCAGGCATCCTCCTCCCTGCTCTCCATCACGCATCCCGGCGGCTCTGCCTGGTCTTGGGCACAACATGGTGCCCACGAGGATGAGCTCCATGGGTGTGTGCTGTGGGTGCGCGTCAGCCCCCTTGTTGGTCTGTGCAGGGACGTCTTGCTGCAAGTCTTCTCCAGGTGTGTCCGTGCTGCGCCCGTCTCCTGGTGCCGGCTGTGTGCCGGTGGGATGGTGCTGGTGGTGGGTGAAAGATGGGGACGGGCTTTTGGTGCTGTTTCCAGACAACATCCCGTGTCCAAGCACGCTTGGCACCCAAAGGAGCAGCAGCAGGAGTGTAATCTCTTGGGGAGTGACACTGTGACCAGGGGGCTGGCAGAGGGATGGGAGCTCAGCCCTTCTCAGGGCGCCCCACTCACCTCCCTCTCTCGTTCCCCAGTACAAGGGGAAGGCCAACTTGCACGTCTTTGAAGACTGGTGCGGAGGGGCCGTGAGGC
>NW_010388292.1:10018-12038 GCF_000710305.1 Buceros rhinoceros silvestris | reverse complement strand
GCCGCTCTGTCCCCACGTGAGTCCTGGCCTGGTGGTGGTGGGTCAGAGGGAGGGTCTGCTGGCCCCCCTCTGGGTGCTGCTGGATCTGCGGGCTTAGTTCTCAAGACCTTTGCTTCTTGGTTTGGTTCAGGGCAGGTCACTCCCAGCAGAGCAGGGATGGTGGGACAGGTGGGTGGTGATGGGACCTCCATGTCCCCTCTAGTTCCAAGGGCTCAGGACCCCAGGATAATGAGGAGACAAGGCATGATCCTGGGCATGAGCTGTTCGTGCTGTCACATCCTTGTCTCTCCCCCCGCAGACCCGCACCACGGTGAAGAAACTGGCAGTGTCACCCAAGTGGAAGAACTATGGACTGAGGATATTTGGCTACATCCACCCCTTCAAGGATGGTGAGTGATGGGGCTTGGCCTCTTCTCCCTCTGCAGCAACATGAAGAAGCTGCCCCCTTCACCCTTCTTGGGCCACACGAGGGACGAAAGGCTCTTAGGGACAGTCCCCAAATGCCTGGCTCCCAGGCAGGAAGGTCCTTCTGGAACAAAGACCCTTTCAGCTGGTTGCTGCAGGGGGAGGCAAAGCCCCGGTCCCATCCAGGACAGAGCCACAACATGGGGTCCAGAGTGGCCCCATCCCCTCTGTCCATCCATCCCTGTTTCCCCATCTCACAGCGAGGCGCTGAGGCTGAGCCCATCCCAGCAGAATGGCTGTGTCCCTCTGTGGTGACCTTCTCCCTCGCTCTCCACAGGGGATTTCCAGTTTTCTGTGGCCTCAGATGACAATTCGGAGTTCTGGCTCAGCTCTGATGATGGTCCGTCCAACTCCCGGCTGGTTGCATTCGTGGGCAAGGTATGTGCCATCGTCCTCCACCCTCTCCTTTTCCCCAGACCAGAGGTGCTTGAGCTCCCACCAAGAGCGTCTCTTCCCTCAGGGCACCTCGCTCCTTGCTCCCAGTATGCTGATACCCATCACCAGTGTCTACTGGGAATCCCTAGAGCCCAGTTAACGATGGTGCAAACCCATGGGTGCTCTTTGGCCACGGCAC
Organism: Buceros rhinoceros silvestris; assembly: GCF_000710305.1. Lineage (NCBI taxonomy): Eukaryota > Metazoa > Chordata > Aves > Bucerotiformes > Bucerotidae > Buceros > Buceros rhinoceros. The sequence continues at coordinate 10,999 of NW_010388292.1, read as the reverse complement.
ACGCTTCCTCTGCTGCAGCAGCTCTGAAGGGGAGCGAGGGGGGTTGATGTGTGGCTTTGGCAGAGGCAGCTCTCCTGCTTCTTTGCCACTTTGGGAACTGCTGGGCTGTTTCAGCCTGGCCCCGTCTCTGCCCCTGGCCAGGCCAGGTTTGGCTTCTGAAGGACCATCAGCCCCTTGGTCCATCCTAGCTGTAGCTATCAAAGACCAGCTGATGTCCCAGAAGAGGAGTTTTAACATTTTCTCCTGGATTTTCCTGGCATTAACTCCTGTAACTGGAAACCCCATGGTCCGTCATCGCACAGGTGCATTTTTGGGATCTTGGAGGTGTTGGCCAGTGACAAGTTCTTGTGGCAGGAGTGCCACTAGCTGGGGACAGGCAGGCCTGGGATAGAGCTCCTGGGGTATCCTCCTGCCCGAAGAGCCTTCCATAGCATGATGCAGTGCCTGATGGAGGTGGAGGAGACATTCCTGTAGCCTGGTGGGGTTTGTGCCTCATGCCTGCTTGGCCCGTAGTGTCCCCAGTGCTCTCACGTGCTTCTTCTTCCTTTCCCAGCTGGGGACCGAGTGGACAGCGCCAGGAGAGTTCACCAAGTTCAGCTCACAGGTCTCCAAGCCTCTACGGTGAGTGTGTTCTTGCTCCTGCTGCCCACCCTGAGTGGACGGAGTCAGGGAGATGTTGCTGCTGGCTCCACGCTGACTCTGGTTCCTCCTCCCTGGGAGGAAACCTTGGCCATGATCTCTTCCTAAAAGCCATGTGGGGTCTGGGCTGGACCCCTGTGGGGTCTGGGCTCAACCAACCAGGCCCCCAAGTCCATGGCGTGAAGGTGTCGGGGGCTGCAGCCACCTCTGCAGATCATGAGGAGGGGACGGGGAATCCCCCTGATCTCATGAAGCTTCTTGGCAGTGAGGTGAGGGAGCAGATATCCACATCACGCTGCCTGTTGCCTTGCCCAGGAAGGTTTACCCACATGTGAGCAAGAG
>NW_010388292.1:9199-9897 GCF_000710305.1 Buceros rhinoceros silvestris | reverse complement strand
CCCCTGGGGGGGCGGCCCTGCCGTTGCCCGGCCAGCCGTAGCCGTTGTCTCAGCCGTGATTTCCAACCCGCTTCTTCCTCTCTTGCGCAGCCTCATGTCCTCCAGGCGCTACTACTTCGAGCTGCTGCACAAACAAGACGACCGAGGTTCAGACCACGTGGAAGTCGGCGTGAGTAGATGCCCCCACACCGTGCTCCTTTCAAGGCTTGTCCTGTGAAGAGCCGGCACTAGGGCTTCTCCCGATGCGCCTTAAAACGCTTTACCCTGGAGCAAAGCCACGACTTCCTCCTCCCGTGGCCGCCAGCAGCTCGGCCCGCCGAGGGGACGAGTCAGCCTGGCACTGACGGAGCTGGGGCTCATCTCCCCATCTCCCTGGGCTGTTCCTGCACAGGGTGTGGGCTGCTTTCTCTGCTCACCCGAGCCTCTCATACCGATGGCTTTTCGGGAGCTAAAGACCCGGCCGTCCCTCCCGCGGAGCGGCCGCTCCAGGCTCCAGCGGCACTGGGACACCCAGTCCACACGGCCAGTCCCATCCCCTCTCCTTGGCCTTCTGTAGAAGGGCTGGCAGAGGGGGAGAGGTCCCCCGTGGGCTCAGGGGGTCCCATTGCCATGGTGAGGAGAGCCCAGACTCTGTCAGATGAGAGCAGGCGGGTCCCAGGACACCGGCTGCCGGTGGACGCCCAGGGGCAGTGGGGGGC
>NW_010388292.1:7831-9094 GCF_000710305.1 Buceros rhinoceros silvestris | reverse complement strand
CCCACTCCACACGGCCAGTCCCATCCCCTCTCCTTGGCCTTCTGTAGAAGGGCTGGCAGAGGGGGAGAGGTCCCCCGTGGGCTCAGGGGGTCCCATTGCCATGGTGAGGAGAGCCCAGACTCTGTCAGATGAGAGCAGGCGGGTCCCAGGACCCCGTCTGCCGGTGGCAGCCCAGGGGCAGTGGTGGGCGAGGTGGCCGAGGTGAGGGGGTGGGTCCCGTTTCTCTTTTTCCCCCTCAGAGACAACGTGAGTTTCAGATCTGAACTTGTCTGCCGTGGCTGGCAAAGCCCAGAGCGTCTGTGTCAGAAGCTCGGGCTGTCTCTGGGAGGGGAAGATGTTGGCTCCTTAGCAAAGGTTTCCTTTCTCTCGAGCAGTCATTAATCACTGGAGTCAAACTTGTGCCAGCAAAGCATGGGGGAGGCTGACGACACCCCTTCCTCGCCGCTCTCCTCCCGGCCGCTCCTCCCCGCCCTCCGCGCCGTCTCTCCCTCCCGATAAGATCTGCGTTTCTGCTGTGAAAAACAAATAGATGGGGGAGACGTGTTTTCGCTGGAGGGAGGGAAGCCTTTCAGATGTTCAGGATGAAGCAACATCAACAAAAAAGCAGGACCCTAATGCCTCTGCCGTGGGTATTTGAGGGCTTGTCCAGACAAAGGCTCAGAGATGCTTTTAAGAGGCAGCGTTCAGCCGTGCAGCTCTGCAGCCCCTCTGCAGTCAGCAGCACCCGTCAGGGTTCGCTCGGGCGGAAGGAGAGGAGGTGCTGCAGGGCTCCGTGCAGGTCAGCTTTGGCTCCGGTCCTTGGTGGCCTCCCTGCTCCCTTCCCGAGGTTGAAGGAGGCCTGTGGAGAAGCTGCCCCTTGCCCTGGCACCATCCCTCCCCTGCAAGGCAGGACGGTGGCCCTGCTGCCTCCCATGACCATATTGATGCTGATGATGGTGCGGGGCTAGACCTGGCCTCCCTGGCCCAGGAGGACCACAGGTGGCCCTGTGGCAGCCCTGAGAGTGACGCAGCATGAGCCCATGTCCCACCTCCCAGAGCTCTCCCCGCTCTGACCACGCAGGGGACCCTGCCCACCCCAGATCCCCTCAGGTGAAGGTGGGAGATGGGCCGGGGTCTGTGCTGGGGCAGGACCAGTCCTCTCCCTTGTTCCTCTCCTACAGGGTCAGGGCTGGGGTCAGTGCGGGCAAGTTTCTGGGAGCTGAGGACAGGGGAGGACCCATGCCAGGGTCCCAGGGGTCGGGCAGCTGCCTCCTGAACCCCTGC
>NW_010388292.1:5848-7668 GCF_000710305.1 Buceros rhinoceros silvestris | reverse complement strand
GCCGCCCTCGACTCAGTCTCTATCTCCTGTTTTTCCCTAGTGGCGGGTTTTCCTCCCCAGCCTGAAGTTCGAAGTGATCGACTCCTCCTACATCTCCTTGTACACAGGTGAGGGCCACGCGTGTCCGCAGCCAGGGCCAGCTTGCTCCCGGGGTGGGCGGCGCGTGTTGGTGCAGCTGGGGAGAGACGGCACCAGCGCCTGGGAAATCAGGTCCTGGGGGAAGATCTCAGCCTCTCCACCCCCCAGAGCTCCTGCTGGGTGTGAGGAAGGAGACAAGGGGCTGCAGTGGGTAGGGGTGATGCTGCGACCCCCCTCAAAACGGGATGTGGAGGGGACACGCCACGGAAAGGTGGCTCTCGTGGTGCTCCAGCCTCGTCCCCGCTGATGAGGTTGCGGAGGGCTGGCTCCTCCGCCTGGCCCTGAGTTATGAGGAGCTGTCGTGTGAGCAGGGATGGATGGCGCAAGGTTTAATTAAATCTATAGATCTTCTGCTTCCTGCCCCTTCCCTGGCAGCAAGAAAGGACTTGATAGATGGGTCCTGCCCCAGTGCTCAATATGCTGGAGGGCTGGTCGTCAAACACGACCTGCAGGTGTCGATAAGGCAGGAGGGGACAGGCAACAGGTGGGGATCGGTGGGGAGAGGAGGGATGGGCAGGCACTGCTGCTGTCGATGCAGGTGCTCAGGAGATGGATGAGGCACAGGGAAACCCCACGCTCCCCCCATGCCGCTGTCCCTCAGTGCCGGCTCTTTCTGCTTCTCCTTCCCACTTCCCGGCTCCCTCGGCCCCAGCAGCATCCTGGGGCAAAGCCACATCACTCGTGGGGACCCATCCCCGTGGCGTGGGGGCCACCAGCAGCCCGCTGAGCATCCTCCTTCCTTCCCTTTCTCCCGGCTCTTCCAGGGGTTGCAGCCCAACCTCAGCCAGCTGCACGGGGGTGTCGGGGGAGCTGCTCCCCACTGCCCGCAGAAGAGTTTGGGTCTCAGGAGGGGGATTCCTACTTGCTTCAAGAGCTGCTTTTTTCCTGCAGCTCTGCAGCAGGCCGGGCTGCCTGGCAAGGGAGCACCCTTGGGTGCTCAGAGCAGACAGCTCTGAACGTGGCCAAGGTGACCGGAGCAAGGTGACCTCCCGTGGGGAGGTCTGGGGGCTGGTTGATGGCCCAGGATGGCATGCCACCCTCATCCCTGAACAGGAGGCAAACCAGCTCATGTTGCATGTACCTGCAGCTCTGCGGCAAAGAACTTTCACGGTGTAATTCCTCTGTCCTTGGGAGTTAAAGCCCCGGAGCGTTCCCACCCCTTGTCTTTGAGCACGGAGCGATGCTGTAATCGGAGCCGGGGCTGCCTGGCTGAGATCAGCTCTACCCTTGTCCTCTCCATGCTCATTAGTTGATGGCAATAATCATTAGGCTGATTAATCACGGGGTCTTCAGGGGCTGGAGGAGCTGGGTTTGCCCTCGTGCAGCCCTCAACTCCCCTTGTTCCCCTGGAAGCAGGAGGAATCCACAATCCTCTGAGCCCTCTTGGTGTGAGGGATGGAGAGGTTGGGAAGTGCCACCTTGGGGGATGCTCCTGGGACAATGCTCCATATGCCCATGGGGTTCAGCTGCTGTCCTCACCTTCTGCAGATGAATCGTCCCTGAAGATGAACCACGTGGAGCACATCCCGCAGACCTTGGCCAGCCACAGCGGGAGCTACCTCTGGGATGCCCAGCAAGATGATCATGGGGCTGACATGCTGAAGTCTGACCCCAGGGACACCTTCTTCCTCAGTACGTGGCTGAGACCAGACCCTCACGCATCTCTCTGGGGTTTTGGAGGA
>NW_010388292.1:4508-5733 GCF_000710305.1 Buceros rhinoceros silvestris | reverse complement strand
CGGTAGCGGCCTGCCACAGGCACCCAGAGCCTCCGTCCTCCCTTCTGCCCATCTCTTGGGTGGAGGCCATCTCTGCCAGGGTCTGTCGGGGTGGGGGGAAGCTGGGATGGTTTGTAAGACGGGTTGGGCTGCAGGGGTGGTGGGGCACAGCTTGGAGCTGAGCCATGGCTGCTTCTCCTCAGCCCCTGCAATCGAGGCCTCCCGAGTGGAGAACGTGCTGGTGCCCTGTGCCTACAGCCCCACCTACGTGGTGAAGGACTTCCCCATCGCCCGCTACCAGGGCCTGCAATTTGTAAGTGTCTCCTCGCGGTGGGGACAGGGTCACGCTCCCGTGGGAGACATGGCAAAACTGAATGCTTTGCCCCCACCTCAGGGCAGGGACGTTTCCACCTGGTTAAAATCCAGGAGAAGATGTTCCTCACTGGAGGATGGGGCCAAGCTTCCCCATCTCAACCCAAAAGGGTTCACGTCAAAAGCCCTGTGGGGTGTTTGAGATGCTGGGAGTCACCTTGCTGTTGGGGTGCCATGCTGGTGGCCTTGGGTCCACAGCTCCCAGCCTTGCTGGCCCCTGCATCCTCGGAGTGAGCCCGCTCTGCGCTGGGGTGACGGCAGCGTGGCCATGTCCCCAGGTCTACCTCTCTTTCGTGTACCCCAACGACTTCACGCGCCTCACTCACATGGAGACGGAGAACAAGTGCTTCTACAGGGAGTCCCCCCTCTACCTGGAGAAGTAAGTGCTGGGGGCTGGTGTCTGGGGGTGGTACACGGCGGAGGATGATGACAACAGGGCGCTCAAAGAGCTGGGGAAATGATGCTGAGATGATGCATCCTCAGCCATGTGTCCCCAGGCTTGTCCCCCATGGAGGGGCCCCCTCCAGGCTGGCTGTTTGCCTTCGCTTGGGCGCGTAGCAGCTCGTGACCCGGCAGTGCTCCGGGATTTTGGGAATCCCAGCTGCCCTCAGAGCTGGGCTGTGCTGCAGCCAGCACGTTCCTCCCCGCACACACCAGCGTGTGTGTGCGAGCACGTCCATTCCCCACGCCCCTTCCTGCGCTCCGGGACCTCATCCGTCCTCTGTCCCCCAGGTTTGGTTTTTATAAGTACATGAAGATGGATGAAGAGGAGGAGGATCCTCGCCAGCGAGCGTTTCTCTTCCTCAACGCCGACAGTGAGTCACCGCTCCCCGCTGGCGGCGTCTCGGGCATCTCTCGTCAGCTGGCATGGGGC
>NW_010388292.1:2554-4379 GCF_000710305.1 Buceros rhinoceros silvestris | reverse complement strand
CCGCCCCCCCTGCGCGGCGTCTCGGGCGTCTCTCGTGAGCTGGCATGGGGCTGAGCCCCCGGCGTCCTCCCTCGCCAGCCCATCAGCTCGGAGACGCGGCTCATCGGGGCGGCTCCGGCAATGCTGGGGGGCCACAAAGCGCAGCGGGATGTTAGGGATGGGACCCGCCCTCCCTGCTTCTTGAACCTGTGTGCCTGCATCTCGCGGGTTGGCCTGGTCAGCGGGCAGCAGGGTACGACGGGACCTGCTGAGGAGTCTGGGGGGGCTCGTGGGCACCCGCAGGAGCTGGTTCTGGGGGTTTGCAGCCCGGCAAAGCCCTGGCAGGCTGGGTTTGCTCCTGGGTGGAATAAGAGTGGTGCCGAGCTGTGGCTGAGGCTCGGAGGGGTTAATGGGCAGAGCCTGGGGCTGCCAGCCCTGGTGAGCACCGGGAAGTGCCCAGCGGCCCCCAGCCTCCTTCGCCCAGTGGCTGCTCGCAGGTTAATCTCTTGCTGGAGACAAGCTTTGCCTCCTTGTCTTGGGCCAGCAGGAGGCCGGGACCCTGGGGGTATTGAACTCTGCCTTTCCTCCTTAGATTTCCTGGAGGATGAGGAGGAGGAGGAGGAAGGAGCAGACAGCCCTGAGCCCACAGACCCACCTCCTGAAGCCAAGCTGAAGAGCGTTGGGCTGGTACCCGGAGCCAAAGGGAGAGAGGCCCCGGTGGTCACCGGGGATTACGGAGATGACCTGGACTATTACAGCTTTCGCCGCAGGCAGGATCAGGCCCGGGCTGGGGCGGGCACTCCTGGGCAGCTGGGGAGATGGGGCACGTCCCACCAGGCCAGTGCCAGCCCGGCCACTGTCCCCCAGGACCTCCACGGTGAGGAGGATGCGGGCCCTGTGCCGGAGCAGGTCCGTGGGCGGATGCTCAGTTGGTTACCCCAGAATCCCGGCGAGGGTGAGGAGGATGAACTGGGGCTGCTGGCATCTTCAAAGCGTGCTGGGGTCCTGGGCCTCCAGCCCCACCTCTCTGTTCCCATCTTTGGTGGCAAAGCCAAAACGCCAGGTCCCAGCAAGGCCGCAACACCCAGGGAGGAGAAAAAGCCCCGGAAAGCCCAGGAGAAAGTCTACGTGACCAGGCTGCAGCCGGGAAAGCGCAAAGCCCCGTCCCAGGAACCGGCCTTCCCCGGCATCTTCCTTTACCCAAAGCCTCTGAAGAAAGTTCATCTTCGCTCCAGGACCCCTCAGAGGCATCCCATCGCTGCCAGCAAGCTGCATGCCGTGTCTGGCCGCCGGAGCCCCTGGCTCCTGAGCAATATCTCCAAGGAGAGGAACCGTGCCAGGCGGAAGAGTGCCCGTACGGCTGGCAGGAGGTGGGACCGGCTGTCCAAGCTAGGCACCGAGCGGTGGACGCTGCCCAGCCTCCTCGCCCTGGGGACCGAGGGGCTCTTCAGCAGGGAGACCCATGAGGACACGACCCCTGCCCCAGGCAGGACAGTGGCTACCTCCGACTACAACTCCTCTGAGGTGACCCACTCGGAGGGGACGCGGGTGACATCCTTTCTGAAGATGTCAGAAACGACAGTGTCCCAGCAGGAGGAGGGAAAGGGCCAGAAGGAAGAGGAGGAGGAGGAAGAGGAAGAGGTGTCAGACTACAGCTACGAGACCGGGGAGCTGCATCAGAGCTTGCTGGAGGACTCCATCAACTGGCAGAGAACGTTCAGCGTCAGCTCAGTGGACTTCGAGCTCCTGCGCTCCGACTGGAACGACCTGCGCTGCAACGTGTCAGGCAACCTGCAGCTGAGCGAGAGCGAGGTGGTCGACGTGGTGGCTCCGTACATGGAGAAGC
>NW_010388292.1:1993-2358 GCF_000710305.1 Buceros rhinoceros silvestris | reverse complement strand
GGGGGGCAGCGGGGAGCAGCTGGGGGGGGCTCGCCATGCTTGGCTCCTTGGGGCCGGGTGAGCTGGGTGGTGGGTTCAGGCCAACCCCTCGAGTTGGGAGCTGTGGGAGCAGAGCTCATGGTGATGGTGCTTTCAAGTGCTTCTCCTTTCCCCGTAGCATCTACACCCTCCTGAGGATCATCAATGTGGAGAAGCGTCGGGACACAGCCCGGGGAAACCGCTACCTGCTGGAGCTGGAGCTGGCGGAGCGGGGCCAGCGGACAGTGCGGCTCTCCGAGTACGTCTACGTGCTTTTGCACCAGGGCAAGCAGGACGACAGCGCCGAGGCCAACCCCGAGGAGCTGGCCCTGGGGGCCACCGAGCCG
>NW_010388292.1:728-1820 GCF_000710305.1 Buceros rhinoceros silvestris | reverse complement strand
CCCGTCCTGTGCCGGCCCCTGCAGCTCAGCTGGAAGCAGGACGTCATGGTGCACTTCGTGGTACCCGGTAGGTGACAGCAGGACACGTCTCCCCAGGGTCTCTGCTGCTGCCTCTGCCCTTGGCAGCCTCCGGCAGGAGGAAGGCAACCCCTTTGCTCCCTGGTTGCCTCCTCCAGGCTGGCCCAGGGGGATGAGGTTATCGCTTCTCATCAGAAGGGGTGTTGGTTTGGCTGGGGATGGGGGTGCTTTGGGGACCCCCGTCTCCTGCCTCTGCCCTTGGCAGCCTCCGGCAGGAGGAAGGCAACCCCTTTGCTCCCTGGTTGCCTCCTCCAGGCTGGCCCAGGGGGATGAGGTTATCGCTTCTCATCAGAAGGGGTGTTGGTTTGGCTGGGGATGGGTGTGCTTTGGGGACCCCCGTGGTAACCCGAGGGACGTTTGTGGCTGTGTCTGGCAGTGAAGAACCAAGCCCGCTGGGTCCAGCAGTTCATCTCGGACATGGCCCACCTGTACGGGGCTACGAAGGACGCCAACTTCAATGTCATCCTGGTGGACTTTGACAGCGACGACATGGACGTCGAGAAGGCCCTGCGGGATGCCCGACTGCCCCGGTAACCCACCGAAGTCCCGCCCCGCTCTCGCCAGGGTTGCTGAGGGGGGTCTGTGGGGGCTTCTCCTGGTGGGGCGGGCCATGCTGGTGGTGCTCACCCAACCCACCGCTCCTTCCCCAGCCTGGCACGGGTCTCTGCCTCACCGTCCCTCTCCTCCTCCTCCTCCTTCTCCTCCTTTTGGGGGGTTCACACTTGTTTTCCACGTGGAGGAGTTGGGGATGCAGAAGCCTCCTCTGCCTCCATGGGGGGATCCTTGGCATGAGTTGTAAGCACCAGACCCCCTTCCTGAGAAGGTCTCCCCTCCTTGCCGGTGGTCCCTGTCCTGCTCTCAGCTGTGTCCCTTTCGGTCACCAGCACTAACCACCCCGTCCTCTCTCCCCAGCTACCAGTACCTGCGGCGCACGGGGAACTTCGAGCGCTCGGCCGGGCTGCAGGCTGGCGTGGACACGGTCGCGGTGAGTCGGGGGACGGTCACAGCTCTCGC
>NW_010388292.1:0-606 GCF_000710305.1 Buceros rhinoceros silvestris | reverse complement strand
GTCGAGGTGAGTCGGGGGACGGTCACAGCTCTCGCCTTGGTGCAGCGTTTCGCCCTGATCCTCCCGCTTGCGTCTGTCCCCTCCCGCAGGATGGGCACAGCATCGTGTTCCTCTGCGACCTGCACATCCATTTCCCCCCCAACATCCTGGACAGCATCCGGAAGCACTGCGTGGAGGGGAAACTGGCCTACGCGCCCATCGTCATGAGGCTGAGCTGCGGCAGCTCCCCGCGGGAGCCCAACGGTGAGTGGGTCCCCACTGCCGTGGCAGCTCTCCAGCTGGGGACCGTCCCCTGCCTGCCCGAGGGGAGCTGGACCCCTGGCTTGGAGGCGCAGGGAGGGTGGGTTGGTGTTGCTCCGGCAAGGTGAGGCTCAACCCAAGGGTGCTGTGTTGCGACGGTGCATTCCTGTGGTTCCCCAGTAGCGGGGAGAATGTGGAGGTGGTGGTCTGGACATTTGGGGTCCCCCCACACCCCTCACCTCGTCGTTCTGCCCCCTCCAGGCTACTGGGAGGTGAACGGCTTCGGCCTCTTTGGCATCTACAAGTCAGACTTCGACCGCGTGGGAGGGATGAACACGGAGGAGTTCCGAGACCGCTGGGGCGGGG
>NW_010388291.1:0-326 GCF_000710305.1 Buceros rhinoceros silvestris | reverse complement strand
GGTCGGTGTTTCACGACAAGGCAGACAGGTCCCCCCACAGGGTCCCACCATCCCAACGGTCTTCACCTTCCAGGATGGAGCATCTCCCGGAGCAGCGGCACAAACACAGCGGCCCACGGGCATTAGTGGGGGGTTTATTGTAAAGAAAAAAGCTACAGGGACAAGCAGAGGGTTAAAACCTCATGGAAATCACATTGGTAACACCATTTTTTTCTCCCCATAGCGCTACTCCCCTTAAGCAATGGTACCAAGAGCCTGCAGCGTGCCAAGTCTGACCGGTGTCTGGTATTGCCACGTACCAGAGAGATTTCCAGCCTCTGCCTCTC
>NW_010388290.1:17250-21537 GCF_000710305.1 Buceros rhinoceros silvestris | reverse complement strand
TTTATTATTTATTATATTGAAATAGAGTATCAATGCTGTGATAATTAGCACAGTTTTAATGGTTTTTTTATTTGGTGGCCTAATTCAAGTACTGGGGGTGGCTGTGCTCTCCCTGCCAGAAAAGGCTCAACTGGACTTGGTGTAGGAGCACCTGCCCTGGCACAGCGGAGGGACTGCTGAGAGACTGCTCACCCTGCAGGGGCTCAGCCCCATCAGGACAGCACTGGTGGGATACAGGGGATGCTGCCACCCTGCACTTGGCTTTTATTTCCAATGGTAGGAAGAAGAAGAATAATTTCCAGTTGTCTCTTGTAAGTCTCCAAATGCCTGTTTCAGGACTTTTGAACCAAAGTTTTCTTATTCCTCAGGTCCAGCAGTGACAGCATTTTGAAATCACACAGCACTTCAGACATGTCTTGACCAATTGAAAAAGAAGGACAGCATTTTGGTTGCCTTAGGTGAGCTATTTTTGTTTGCTCCAAGACAAATGAAGTAAGGGTATCGCACAAATGAGGAAAAAAATAATTGTAGGTAGATCCAAAATAAAGAGGAGGAATTTATTTTTTTATTAGCTGTTACAAGAGGCAGCCAGGCTTTCCTCCAGGCTCACAGGAGCACCAGCAGCATCCGGGTGCTTTGGAGCCAGCAGCCTCCCCAGTCAACTTCTAATTTCAATTAAATGCAAGAGTCTCTTTCCTGGAAACAAGCACATTTTTCAAGCCAAAGAGGCTGGAGATGATGACTGAAACAAAACTGTCCCAAATATGTTTCAATGCACTTAATTACAGCCCTCAAAGGCTGTTCAATAGACTCTGTGAGGCACTCTCTGCAAAAAAGGAATGCAAAATTGGTTTATAACGTTCCTCAAATTTTGTTATTGTTGCCGACAAAAGCTCTGTAAATTTTCTATAGGATGGACCCAGAGAGCATTAAAATACATTTTATGGACAGAAGGACCATATATTATCCCATCTGACCTGTTCGCCAACACTGATCTCTACTGACCTTTGCACTGACTGCCGTAAAGTGTTTGACTGTTTGTTCATTTCCCAGAAACACAGACACGGTTTGAGGAAAACAGGAGATAGAGAACCTACCACCACCTGTGGTAATCTGTTCCAGTTTATCAAAAAAACAAAGCAAAACATTAATATAAGATGTCTAGGTTTGATTTCCAGAGTACCGAGAAGATCTTGTACAAGTAATCACAGAAAGAGTGAAAAATAAAGCCTCTAACGCTCTTGGTGCCTTCCACCCTGGTACAAATGCAACTGATGGATATGAAAAATGAGGTTAAGATGTGGGGGTAAAAGTTCCAAGTCCAACTCACAGATATCTCAAAAGTTTCTTGGTGTCAAAGCAAACTGCCCAAAGGAAAGATTTTTAAAACAAAATGGCCATTGAAAAGGTCAAGAAGGAATTTGAAGTCTCTTACTGTAAAAGATATGCGTAATGTAGAAGATCAAAATAGAAAGAAATTAATCTCGTCTAGCGAGCACACAGAGTTCAACCCTGAAAGAGCTGGAAAAGCCTGAGGAAGGTCTGGCTTCCCAGTGCAGTAAGCAGATTTCCACTGACTTGACTGCAGCTTTGCCTTTTGCACCAGCTAAATACAGTTTCAGGAGAGTCTAATGCCTGTCAAAACATCCCCCAGCTCCCCAAGGAAGTGTAAGAGTTGCTTTCAACCCTGTACTGAACACACCCTGCTCCTACAGTCAAGTAGTTCCTGAAATAAAGCCAGACAAAGGCTGGGGAAATTTAATAGCTCTTATTAAATTGACTGATACATAATGAAAGAAGCAAACAGTTTTTTTGAGCATTTGGCTCTGAAAAGGCAAGAAAGGTGCTGCTGTGCTCAGGAGCCTTTTTTTCTTTTCTTTTTTTTTTTTTTTTTTTTTTTATAGAACGTCCGGGTTGTGCACACAAAAAAGATTTTGCTGCTGTGCTCAGGAGCCTTTTTTTCTTTTTTTTTTTTTTTTTTTTTTTGCTATAGCAGTCCGAGATTGAGCCAGCAAAGATGGTTTTGACTCACCAGCACACACAAACAGTTGCATAACCTCTTTGCTGTAAGTTTGTAACCACGGGTGATGCATGCTGAGCAGCCTTGCATCAGCTCTGCTTGTGCTTTACCCGTATGGCATTGAATGCATCCTCACATCCCCAGGTTCTCCTTATGGTTCATGCAGGGCCAGCTCCGGGGGTCCTCGCCTACTGCAGTGAACTGTGTGATTGGGCACATCCATCACACATCTCATAAAAAGTGACTTCTGCCAAACTGTGGGGGAAGGAAGGAGGGTCAGATGTTCAGGCTGTTCTTCAGTTGCTGGAGAAAAGCTTAAGGTATGCACAAGAAATGAAGAAAATTATTTCACATCAGAAGGGACAGTAATGTTGTAATGGCTACAGAGGTTCAAGGTTCAAGGCATGGGCACCTGCAAAGTGTTTCCCACCTGCAGCTCTCAAAGTGCCTCAGTGAAACAGCTCCCCAACTTTTCCCATTTTACAGCATGCAAAACTGAGGCTCAGAGCTGAGCAGTGGTTTGGGGACAGATCCAGCCTCCTGTCCCTAGGCTGCCCCAGCCTCCATCTAACTAGTCTGACATTCAAGGCAGCCGGTTTCAAGGGAAAAGCAAAGGTCTCTGGGGAAACATTCTCCTTAGCCATGGTATGTAGAAGTTGGCTGTGCCCTGGAGCAAGCGAGCTCAGAGCACTTCAAAAGCTCCAGTTCGCTCTTAGCCCAGGCTACAATGATTCCTTTATCACATATTCTCAGTTAGAATACTAGAGGATGTTCCCTCTGAACAGTCCTGACTTGCCATGGCAGTGACTTGCACAGTCTCGCACTGCATTGACCAAAAAAGCTTTCCTTTTGAGAGTCCAGAAGGCAAGTGCAGGTCCAGGGCATCTTTTTCCAGCACCCACCAAGCCAAGTGGCTGAGGGCTGTGAGAGGAAAAAGACAGAAGTACTGAGAGGTGGGTTATCTGGGGATGAAAACCAAAGGAAAATGAGGAGGTGGTGTGCCATGAAAGGACAAGCAGATCAGCTTAGAGAAAAGAGCTGTGAGAGTGGGAGGGAAATTACGTAGAGCCCTCCAGGAAGGTGTAATTAGGACAGGCAGGACTGAGTGAGTCAAAGCACATTCCTGGATGGCTGGCAGGAGGTGAGATAGCCCTGGAGGTGAGAGGGACAATTCTGAGCTCCCAGGTCCAGCAACATACCCTGGTAGTTTGCCAGCCACGCCTCACTCCTGTTCCACTGCACCTCAAAGGAAAGCCAGATTCCCATGTCAAACATCGACTACTGCTCTCCCCAGTACGGCTCTTTGGGGACCAGAAGCCCAGGCCACATGCTACTGCTCATGTGGGACACAGCCACCATCCTTCAGAGAGCCTTGCTTGGGCCACCATAGACAAGCTCAGGGTTGTGGGGAGTAAATATCCCAGGACCAATGCAGGCGGCTCCGCAAAAGGAGCCTCTCTTCAGCACCCATGAGGGCTCTGCCTCTCAAGGGGGAAACTTGCTTGGTCCCTGCACATGAAGATTTTGGGCATGGGGGGGAAAAAAAAGAAGGGAGAGAGGTCCTCCTGTACTGGCCAGAAGGATTAGTAGCGGGAGGGAGAAAGGTCTATGGCTTCGGGAGGTGTGTGGAGCTCAGTGGACCACAGGATGAGGTGGCTAAAGCAGGAAGATGGCTCAGCAGCACAGTGTAAATAATTGCAATCTTGGGTCTTTGGCAGACCTGAAGAATCCAAGAAAAATCTACATAGGAGCTGCTTCAGTGGGTCCGCTGTTACACCAGAGACACGTTGTTGCTCTTTCAGGCTCCCTGTGTTCCCCTCAATATTATTATTTCTATCAGGAATATTTGGAAACAAAACTATTTCAAGCGGAACAAAATCAAGCCCTTGTATGAAGAAAACTGTGACACACTCAATGACATGCTTTGATCTTTTTTAGCTGAAACTGTCCACAAGCTCTGCTGGAGCTGTAGATAGCTCTGGATGTCCTTCACCCAAGAGATTCTGCTCAGCTCTGGTGCAGAGAGCCTGAATGGTGTGGAGCCCCTTTTGTCCCGCGGGCAGCAGGAGCTTTAGCTGATGCTGTTACACACTCCTCTGATCTCTTTGACCTCTAATTTGCTTCGTGGTCTCACGGCCGTGCTCCGCGCTACCCTGCTGCCGTTTGCGGCTCTGGTGAGCCAGCTCACTGCTTCGCAGCCGGCAGATGGTGCTCCCGGCTCGGCCTGCCGCCGGGCTGGGGCTCCGCGCTGCTGCCGCGGAGGCTCG
>NW_010388290.1:14913-17207 GCF_000710305.1 Buceros rhinoceros silvestris | reverse complement strand
GCCGGCAGGGGGTGCCCCCGGCTCGGCCTGCCGCTGGGCTGGGGCTCCGCGCTGCTGCCGAGGAGCATCCTTGGATCACCGCGCTGCAGGGAAATGCTCCTGTGCCGGGCATTGCCGTGTCCAGAGCAGGCAACAGGCTCTACAGGTGATTTGGGCTTAAAAAAAGGTCTCCTCTCCCCCTGCTCCAGACCAAGCACCTTGAGGCTTCAGCATGGCTTAAGCCCAAAGATGGTTATGAATGGTTCAGTGTTCACAGCAGTGGTGCAGAAACGCTGGGGGCTGTGCCCCCACGAGTCCAGGGCAGCCATGTCCTGATGTGAGCTCTCTCCCATAGTGTGCCATGGTGCAGTCACCACTCGTGTGCTGTGGCACACTTCTGCATGGGCCAGCCACTGCAGCAGCCGGTGAGTCCTATACCAGCACCTGGCCTTAGCTCAGGAACCACCAGGTGCCCATCAGCTCTCAGCAGGGAGATGGATGAAAAACCATCAGCAGTATTCACAGGAGATCCGGATCCATGCTTTTTCACTGGTACGCCCCCTAACAGGTCCTAAACCAAATCCCGCATTAAGGGGCCTGCAAATCTAGCTCAGCAATCTGCGCTGAAAGAGCGGTGCAATCTGCGCTGAAATAGCGGTACAAACTGCGCTGGCATTAAGTCCAGTGAGGTCGTTCCTCTTTGCCTACAGATAACTAACACGACTAACCCTCAGCATTTACCCAGAGTGAGTCATGCCTGAAAAATCATGAGACTGGCTTGAAAATAATACCCAGGGAGAGCTATTTGTGTCCAATTTTTTTAAGGTACTCTTGGGGCTTGTTTCCTCTGGAATCCGCAGGTCTGGGAACATGCTGTTCTCTTGCATGAAAGGCAAGCTGAGAGCCTTGGGCTGCGGGTGATCAAGCTTTCTGATGAACACTGAATGTCAACAGGCTTGCCATAAATCACAGGAGGTAGCGTGGCTGAGAAGGTGTGTAAGACTTCTCTGCGTTGGCCAAAACTTCCTGAGTGTGGGTCCTGCCTGTCCTGAACCTCATGCGTTCAGTGTTTGTGCATTAAAATACCAGATATTTTTTGTTCTGTCCTTGGCCAAGGACTTCTCTTGGTCTTCAGTGCATTACTTGTTGCTACTCTTCACCTTGGGAGTGGCATTGCAGTGGTGAGCACCAGATCAGCCCACAGGGTGCTGTGGCCTCCAGTGAGCTGAAAGGAAAGCTGAATCATTTCCCAATAAAATCCAGGGCTCAGGATGTGGCTCCAGCTCCAGCGTGCCCCAGTATCATCTGCACTGAGTGGGACCAACTGTTCTGCCAAGATTGTCAGTCAGTCCCAATAAATTGTGATGATGAGGAGCTCGGAGTCT
Source organism: Buceros rhinoceros silvestris (assembly GCF_000710305.1). Classification (NCBI taxonomy): domain Eukaryota; kingdom Metazoa; phylum Chordata; class Aves; order Bucerotiformes; family Bucerotidae; genus Buceros; species Buceros rhinoceros. The sequence continues at coordinate 15,843 of NW_010388290.1, read as the reverse complement.
GAATCAGACGGCTAAGATGAAGAAACAGCTCCAAGATGGAGGAGATGAACTGGCACCACAAAATCTATTCACCAATCCTTTGCAAATGCCATTGGTGACAGAGCCGGAATCCATTTTCCTGTCAAAATCTTAATCATGAGGCATTGATGGTTGTTGGGAAAATGTTGTGGACGTACTCTTGTTGGACAACCCTAACCTCTTTCATAGATGTCCCAAGAAACAGTCTGCTGCATAAATAATAAAGCAGCACTTTTGTTGGCTTGTTGGGGACAAGCCTGTTGTCTTTCATACTGTCAGCCTAGATGAGGTTTCACTACTGACGAGGACCACCACATAGCATAAGACACTCTACAGTAGGTTTTTAATTTCCTGTCTAAAGTGAACGGATATTTCGGTTACAGGCTAACAACATAGTCTGTGGCCTGATCAAGATTTTCCACTGAGCCCTGAAAAATAAGAGAGAGTGAAGAAAAGAGAAATGTGGCTAGAAATAATAACACTTTCCTGAGTGCTGCTGTTGAAGCACAGCTAGGGGAGAGGGCTTTAGGCTGAGTAGGTGCTGCTGAGGGAAGTAAAGTCAAGACAGCGAACTTTGTTCTGGCTGATTACATCCATTTGTCAGAACTGATAGCAGTCAAGTTTGCTTTGCATGAACGTTTCACAAAGTCATCCGTATCTGATCTCCATCACTGAAGCATCCCAGGACAGTCCACTGCAACCTCTCAGTACACTTACGAAGTGCCAGCTGTTGACTAGAGGCTGGTAACTGAGGCATGATAATGATTTGCCCAGACTCTGGCAGCGAGGTGGTGTATCATATGACACACATGAGCTGAAAACAGACCAGAGCATAGCCTGCTACTAGGGAGAGGAAGAGGGGGCTGAGTGAACCCCTATGAGACCAGTGCTGCCAAGGGGGGTATCCTGCTG
>NW_010388290.1:0-14845 GCF_000710305.1 Buceros rhinoceros silvestris | reverse complement strand
TGCTGAAGAAGATGCAAGAACATCCTGGCTTCTGACCAGAGGTTGCTGGGATCTGAGACCCCAGTACACTGAGATGGTACTGCCTCAGGAGCAAAAGAGGATCCTGTATAAAGTCAGCTCCTCCCAAATGTCAGAGTTTATATGGGGAGCTGTATCTGGTCACAGAGCGAAAATCACCAGCAATGTTTGCGCTGGTTTTACATGAAAAGTAGGAGTGAGTTCTGTTTAGAGAGCAAAGCATTCACTGCCACACCAAGAGAGAATAAAACAAAACACCCCAACTACCATCACATTAGAAGAAACTAATATTCAGACTAACCCATCACTGGGCAGAATTTTCTGGAATGGTGTACTGCTTCAGGTAGTTTTGTCCTTACCCCTTGCCACCGTGAAAGATGTACCACCTCCCAGACTTTTTGCTGTCAGATTTCATTGCAGTACCTGTATGGAGGCAGAGTCCCGCCCTTCCTCTCCTCAGTTTTCAGAAATATGGCAACATGATTCAGACCTCATGTCATCAAGGTGAGCAAAGAGAAATATGTAACGCACAGTGCAACTAAAGGCACCAACTTCAGAAGCATTTCCCCTGCAGTTCCTTCTGCGACTCAGGGGTGGCAATGCTGCCCCAGCTCTCACTTCAGCTGCTAATGCACACTGTGCACTCTCGGGGGGGCGGGTTTATTAGCACCAGAGAGTGTGCTGATAGATGATTGCATATGACAGGAGTCATTCTTACAGCCACGGTCCGCCTGCTGTTGCTACATCCAAAGCCTTGCGTGAAGCTGCTGGAACAGCCCTTACCCACCCATGGTTTGTAACCAGATAAAGAACAAAATGTCCTCAGGAATTAAGTATGGCTTGTTTCTGGGAGGCTTTTTATCATGAGTATTTACAGACTGTATCAGTCATTAGTAGGTAGTGATGCTAAGAGGAGAGAGCACATCCTGCTCAGGACACTGGGGCTTCTAATTCCACCTCAGCCTTTGATCATGGATAAATGATTCCTCTTTTACATGCCTCAGCTGCCCTCCCCATTCAAGTGCCTACTTAGCCTGTAAGGTTTTGCAGTGTGTATCTCCCAGCGTGGCTTTGTACAGTATCCAGCACAATGAAATCCTTGATCTTGATGGCAGCCTTCACTCATTATCTTAAAAGAAGCATTGAAGTCTTTATATGAATTAATTTACCTGAACAAACCTTTGGGCATATTGACTTCCAATCACACATGCGATAAGAAGTGACAAAAGAAAGTGTGTTTATATAAAAACATTTTCTGTGTTTAGAGTGATCGAAGGGGTAACATCTGGGTTGAGTGGAGGTGACTGCCCTCCTAATGGCGGCATGGCACCCCAGACGTGATGTGTACGGTGTCTCCACTGCCTGCTAGAAATTTTCTGATGTGTGGGGAAAAGACGCCAACTCCTGGTCTTGGATCCCAAAGTGTGATTTTGTAGCAATTGTGGTGGTTCTCTGCAGAGGGCAGCTCCTTACTAAGCAGGGCTAATAGCACACTGGCACTGGAGAATGAACTTCATCACAAAGGTACCTTGACTCATCTGAGGAGGGAGCAAAACCCAAACGCTTGAGGAGACTGGACACTCCAGTCATTTTTAATTTTTAACCACTCGCTAGAAACACCACAGGAGATAAGAGGTATCAGTTCCTAAGGGAAACTCCCTGTTGACTAAAAGAAGATTGACAAAGGACATTTTAAACACGAGTTTTTATCCGGTTTCCATAAGTAATGCAAGGACTAATAATACTGCTCCTCCTGTCATTACGAGAGTGAACTTTCCATCTTGCATGACCGAAGAGCAGACCTCGCTGTCTACCTCCAAGGGTATGTCTTCCAGCCTTGCTGGGCTGCAAGGAGCAGATCTGCATGCAGTTGCTACCAGAGAGAGCCTATTTCGTTGGTTTACTACCTCTCTTGATCAAGACACCAGTCGGTTACCCAAAAGACCTGCCGCTGTCTTTCACTGTGCTTCCTCAGGCCTAATCTGTGTGTCCTCTGCCACAGATTAGCAGACCCACATCAATACTGTGCAGCATCTTTCTGGTGACACTAGACACCCTGATGCAACAGTGAATGCCTGTTCCTCATCTGCCAGACAGTTTCTAATCCAAGCCTGGCTATTTTTATCCACCTAGGATTTCTTCACTCCCTTAGTAAATATATAACGTGGTGCTCTATCAAATGACTGGTCAAAGGTGGAGCAGTTTGCGATCATTTCAGGCCATACCGGACCAGAAAACAACTAACTAATCAAACGGCGTCTTGTTTGCCACGTTGACCCTAATAGTAAAATCTTCTCTCAGAGGAAGGGTCTGGATATCAGGAGTCTGTCAGCATTTCCACCAAACTGGGGGTCTCTCCCCCTTCTCTCCCAAAGCAACTGCATTAATGATGTGGTAAAGGAGAATTCATCAGTGTCCTACCACATCCACCATCATCCTCACGCACCTAAGAAGCAAGCACCCTACAAGTCACAAGAAAGGTTGTAGGACCTCCAATAAAATCACTCAGTCCTCTGAGATTTCTGCCCTCAGTGTCCCAACAAACGGGAGCAGTGTTAACTGCCGTGTCCTCTCATGACTTCAGCTCCATTGTGTCCTACATGTGATACCTCTTATGGAGAGCTGAGCGACTCTTCTGGTTTGGACTACCAGCAGATGCTGCTGGGGCTTCACCTGAGCTCAGTCAAAACATGCACATTCAAAATGTGCTAAGCCCTATAAACACAGGGAGAAAGTGCCCCCAAATACGTTCTCTGTGGCATCAGCTAAATGGTAATTTGGAGCTGTTCTCCCTCCCCCTTTGCGGGGCTATCTTGAGAGGACAAAAGCCGTAATTCACAAGGAACTAGTGATTACTAGTGAGTTTCCAAGAACAGAACTCAGAAACATCTAAGGAAAAAAACCCCTCAGCCATAAACCTCTCTCTAATCCTGATTTCCAGAAAAAAATAGAGTCCCTGCCCTCTGAAAACTGGGTGCTTCACACTATCTTTGGCAGGATTTCCCAAATAACCTCCTGCATATGTAAACCTTGAGCTGGATGTCCTCTATGCGAGGTCAAGATGGTGGATCATTCTCTCAAGCTCCCTCAAACACGTTAATAAGTTTCCTTCAGGCACAGCTAGGGGCGCAGCCTGCACATTTTGGAGAGTTTATACTGGAATTAGCACAAGCGTGTAAATTCTCTGAGGAAAGGTGGACTGACTCCTTACGGAGAGTCAGGTGGAGACTCAGCCATGCCCACTCCTCCTTCCAGGTAAGGGGATTGGTGGGCTATAGACGGTAGCTGAGCAGAGGATCTTTCCCATAAAAGGAGCCTGCTGGGATAGGAGCTTCTGCGAGGTTACTTAGGGGATGAACGTATGTAGGATGTTGATTATATTATGTGTTAGGAAAATTATGGGCTGCAGCAGAACTCTAGTGCAGGTTCAAAGCCTCAGAAATTCTGCTTGTGGTTTTAGGCAGTTGTTGAAGGCTAGTAAAGCAGCTGCTACAGAAAAGGGGAAGCAGATGTTTTTGGAAACTAGTTATTAGCACTGGTACTGTGTAGGGGAAGGGGAGGAAAGCAATGCACGGTCTGCCCTCAGCAAAGCATACTTTGTCGAGTGGGGAGCTGTCTTTCACAATTCTCCCTTGTTTCCATCTCTTTTCTGGGATTAGGTATGTTCTGGGTAGTCTGAAAGAGAAGCTTTTAGGGTCTGATATTGGGAACCTGGAGCAACCGTGAGGCTCTGGACTCTGTGTTTCTGACAGTTTAAAGTCCCCTGCCTTTGGGGAAGGCGGGCCTTTGTCCCTGGCCTTACATGCGACAAAGGCTTGTCAAAGTCTCTCTTATGATGATGGTGTGGCAGTCTGCCCTGTATGTGGCGTTTCTCTGCTTGTTGCTGCAGTATCCTTAGAGTCTAGAAGCTTATGAATTAGTTCTGGGGATGTAGCTGCTATTTAAAGTGCCTTTGTGCTCTCTTCTTGGGGCGTAGGAGAGCTTAATTCCTCAGGTCTCTGAACAACTCAATAGTCAATTTGTAGGCTCTTCCCTATGCCAGGGCAAGCCTGCTGTAGGGCCTCTTTGGCCAAGCCAGGCATATTTCTCAGCTGATAACCTCACAGAGACTAGGATAGAGGGGTAGAGTTCAGGAAGTGTCATCTGAGGAGCTGGAGACTGAGGCCACCATTTGATGAGGTCTGTCCCTGAGCTGCTATCTTGTTGGATGATATCGACCTTGGCGGCTGTGCTGGCTGTGCCTAATCAGGTCATTTCACTCAAGTAACCCCTTGCTCCTCCCATGTCAGAGAGCACGGGATGTGCATTAATCAGCTGGTTTCCTCCTTGTCTGGCATCAGTCTTATCACCCATGAGTTTACTGTTCTTGTGTTTCTGTGGTCAGCCAAAGATTCAGCAACTCTCTGGTACTTGCAGACAAACAGAAAATCTGATATTTTTGTTAGTGTGACCACGTCCCTGCAGCAGTTGGCAGGATGTCCTGTCTATGGGAAAATTACAGATGTTTGATCTTCAAACAGTGTCCATAGGGAATCTTACTAGGTTTGAACAGCTATCATATCTCCTCTATCTGGAAAGCAGATATCCTTGCTGAAAGGCTTCCAGTGCCTATATCCTCTGCTGTTTCATAACTAAGCAAATAAACCAGTTGCAAACCTCTATATTACTTAATGATATCAAATTTTTAAAGGCATTTTGAGCTGAAATTGACTTTTTTTTTCTTCATCTGCAAAAAAGTACTTGGACAAGAATGCAGAATCAAATAGGCCTTGGGATGGTTCAAAGCCAACCGATTTGCCAAGCCTCTGGCCATCAAGAACAGGTTCAGTTACTTCTTTAATGGGTGCCTAAGGCCAGTAAGGGATTAGTCCTTGTGAAGAAGGAACAAGAGGGCATGGCCGAGGTTGCTCAGCCAGTCAGTGGCAGAGTGGGAACGAACGTCCAAACTTCTTGAGTCACAGTTCAGTTCATGTTTCACGCATCAGGTGAAAAAAAATCCAAACATTTTTATCCTGGGATAAAAATGGGAAAGGGAAAGGGGAAGTTGGGAATTTCTACCCCATTGGTGGAGGAGCTGGTATGTTCACCTTGTTGCATATAGGCCCAGACTGGAGACATTTCTCTGAGGGGAGGGAGTTAATGTCACTGGAGTTTAACTTGAGTAGGTGCCTAATTACTTCATACAGGTTCCCTCTCCCACTCTATCTGCCCTGTAATTAATTTAATTCACAAGGTGATGAGATTTAATCTTAAGGTTCTTGCTGGTTCCCCTCTGGCAAGTCTGGTAATACAGCCTTGAAGAACTCTCACTTGATACCCCCTAAATGCCACCCCACCAGACAAAGGTGGCATCTTCTTGTGTTGCTGGCAGCAGTGGTTTGGAAGCTTTAGAGGGCACTGGAGCCCTGCCATCAGTACCCTACTTGCTGATGCACAGTGGCAGGTAGAGGGAGAGGCACATTGCTTTCTGAAGCAGGAAGGCTTCTCCTTGAAGTGTATGGATTTGACAGTGTTTTGGCACTGGTAGAGAGGATTGGAAAGGAGTCCCTTTAGCTTTAGAGCTGCTGACATCCAACAGGCTTTCCTTGAAGTCTGAGATAGAGGTGGAAATGTCAAAGCCAAGCAAAGTTTTCAGGACTGTCTCAGCAGTACTGACATTACCTGAGAAATTTGAGTAAAAATTCACAACCATTAAAGGAGAGCTGTGCCAACTCACCTTTGCCCTGCTCTTCAATAACACCCAGTTAGGCTTCTTTTATTTTGGGGCATTAAACAAATACAATGCCTGAGGGCAACGTGTGGGCTCAGGGGGTCCCACAGGCTGGGGAACCTTCTTTTGCCCTTGGGCCAAAGTGCTGGGTGCAAAAGCAGAGCACTGCCTCGTCTGCTGGAGTAGGCAGGTGACGGTGGGAGGTCAGCTGCTGATGGCAAGGGTTTGCTGACCACAGCTCACAGCTGGCGGTGAACCCAGAAAAATCTGCTCTGCATCTTAATAACTCATGATGTTGCTGATATCAGTGTGCTGGGATTGAAGGGGTTACTGGAGACAACAGGAAATATGCTCTGCCAAGCAGAAAGTTTTGCTTGAACAGCATTTCAGCTGGGCATGTGTTAGCACCACACTCATGCACTCAGAGAGGTCAGGTGTGCATGTGAATTTTCAGTGATCAAGGCTGGAACACCGCCTGAAAATCTGGAAGGAAGTTTCACCTGTCAAAGCCTTTGTTTCTTTAGTTTAATCCTTTTTGTCGTGTTTTGGACAGATGGTTTTGAAAATACAACCCGGTGTCAAGAGACTGAGTTTAACTGCCAGCTTTGCCATGCATGCTTTGGACTGCCTCGTGCAAGGCAGCTCTGTGCCTGCATCTGTATACGGGGGGTTGCCTCTTGGGTTATAAAGTCTCTCCAGGGTAGAAGCTGCACACACATTGTGTGATCTGCCTTTCAATACTTACGTGGAACGAGTGCTTCACAGAGGAGGAAGTTGTTGGTAGTTATTAAAAATAAAGGTCCAGATATAATCTGCTGTTCCTCTATAGGCCTCTAAGCATCTGCTGCTGCCTGTGGTTAGTCAGAGGACACTTTTAGTCTGACTCAATAAAGCTAGTTTTGTTGCAATAGTTGTTCAACCAACCTCATGTTCTTTTTATAGATAGAGGAATCTGTTTGTTCCTTAAGACGAGGTACAGACTTGACAGCCCTGCAGAGATGGGAATACAGGTTACCAGGAGGCAGATTGAGGGGGGAGGCTTCCAAGACAAAATTTTGTGTCTCTCTTTTTTCTTTTTTTTCTTTTCTTTTTTCTTTTTTTCCCGTGTGACTTGCAACACATGTTTTTCTGCAGTAGAAGTGCTGACTGTGTAGCTTCTCTGGACATCACTGGCAGCCACGAGGCATCATCTATGGAGATGCTTTAGAAAAAATAGCAGATAGAAACAGAAATAGCAGACTCAAGCGACAACCCATGTCTGTAGAGTGACTAAGTGGCAGAGTTGGGTCCGCCAGTTCATGGCTTTCAGCCATGCATTGAAACATGCAGAGAAGATGTGTGGGTGACGGAGCAGACAGCAGTTAGCTGTCCCACTCTTAGGTGGGACCTTCTTCCTTTGAATAGGTCTTGCCCTTACAAATGTGCATGTGGTTCCTGTCAAGTCCCTCCTTAGGGCTGGATTTGACTCAATTTCCTAGAGCACATTTCAGGAGGAAGAACATATTCCCCATAGTCACCCACTCCCTTTGGCAAGCAGTGGCAAGGATTTCACTGTCGTTTCAACAAACCATTCCATGGCTAGTTTGGTCAAAGAAACCATCCTAGCTGGGTCTGCAGGTCCCACCATAGTGGTACGAGTGCCACACTGTCTTTAGCATGTTTCTCCCAAACAGATATTGCAAATTCATTTTTCCTTGATAGGGGATAGTGTTAGGGGAAAACATAGATTACAACCACTATTTATTAAAATATCTTTTATTCATTAGCTGCTCTTGTTAACAGAATCAAGGTATTACTAGTAATAACAGGTAACTATTCACATAACACACCACTCATTCATATTTACTCACTAGCTGGAGCAACCGTTGGGAGGTGAACTCTAATGTGTACACCCAGAAGCAGAAGGTCATCTTGATGCACCACTGGCTTCTAGGCAGATCTTTCGAAATTCCTTCAGAGAACACTTAGTTTCACCATCTGTTATGTATACATAACTATTCTTCATCTGCATACAGCAGCCACTGTCCTGCTAGTGTGATCGAAATGACACACCCCGTTGTAGATGCTAATGCGTGCTGGCTGTTCTACACAGCATTAGAATCTGATGGTCTAAGTTGATCAGTTCTCGCAAATTCATCAGGATTACTTGTCTCCAAGCCTATCATTCCTTGGGAAACTTTCACATATCTTCTTAGCATGTCTCTTTCTTGTGTTTTTTGGTTTTCTGGTAACTATTTCTCCATCCAAATCTATAGAAACACATAGAAATTAAACTTGTACAAAGTGGGCTTTTATGATACCAGGAGGTAGCACTTGACTGGTGTGGCGGAAGATTCATGTCCTTGGCACAAAGTCTGTGATATTGTGGCGTGATGTGGCCTTGAATTCATAAGGAATAAGCCGGATGAATCAGTACTTGTGCACAGTGACGCCATTATCTTCACATGGATGGAGTTGACATTTATCTACTCCAACTGGCCTAAGAGCCTATATGTGACACAAAGAAAGTTTCCCTGCCACAGCTCTCTCTTGTGTTTTGCAGGCTGTTTGGGGTCCCCCCTCCTTTGTTGTTGCTTGGATCTCTCCATCCATGGAGATGTAATTCCCTTCCAATTTTAAAACATGGGCTGTGGTTTGTGACCAACTGTATGACCAATCTTCCTGTCTCCTCTTTAGACCAAAACTATTCAGTTACACCCTTTGGAGATACATAAACACGTAACAAGTTCAGGTGTACCAATTCAGGTTCCTGATTTTAATTAGTATCCATGAACTTTTGTCCTGTCTCAATATTTCTGTCTTCAGGACACTCCTTCTAACACTTCATGGAATTGAATCTGGACATGCAGTTGTTTCTCCCGGTGGTCCAGCTGTCTCATATATGGAGCAATGACCTCCTCCGATAGCTGTGTTGTAATGCTCAGCCTGACTGTTGATGAAGAGCAGAGTTCCTTGCAGACTTCTAGAAGGGTTAAGAGGAGCATGGCACCTGGCAGCTAGCAAATTACATCTCTGCCACATATGGGAATGTGGCAGAGTGGGATGGCCCAAGCTTTCAAACCAGGAGAGAGCTCTCTGGGATCTTAGCCATATGGCATGCTGTGCTGGTTACTCATGAATAGGTTTGCTTGGGAATTTCCTATACATGTGGTTAACGAGATAGTCTACTCTTTCAGCAGGTCTCAGTTTGTCTGGCTTCTTTGAGCGCTGCACTGGCTCTGTCTGGCAGCTTTGCCAATGGTCCTGGTTGGCTTCCTCTGTTTTCGCATAAATGAATCTTGGTCTCCTGCCGCGGAAAGAGGAAAAACTTTTGCTAGCTGCACAGCAAGGGTCTCCAAAGAAGTCTGGGCTATAGGTGGTGTGTAGCTGGCAAGCCTGAATTTTAACATGAGCCAGCAAGTCTGGAGAAGGGAGTGTTTATCATCTTGGGTGTCCACAGTGCAGGAAAGGGGTGAGTGTTCTGAAACTGTTCCTAATTCCAGCCCTGCCTTTTCCCCTCCTCAGAGCCTTACCCTCCAAAGAGGCTTCTGCCTTGAGCAGCCAAAGCTGCTGGGAATAAAGGTTGGTTAAAGGGACACTGAGAGAAGTCTGTGGGCTCCTGATCACCATTACATGAGCTCTTCCTTCCTGCAGATTCCCTCAGGTCTGGTTCTCTGCCTTACCAGGAGGGCTGGCTTTCAGTGCAACTGGAGCAGCCAGCAGGGCGAGAGGACCTAGTTGATCTGATTGATGCTCTGACCCACATCACGGTCAGCTGCAGGGGAACCAGCAAGCACAGCGGGGATCTGACTAGTATAACCAGGAAAACAGGAGGAGTCGGATTTTTAGAAGGAACCAAAATGGAGAAACACTCTGAATTAATAACTTCATTCTCCACATAACATGGTGGAGAAAATTGAGAGGGTTGTGGTGCAGTTCTTGCCAGCTAGCTGTGTAGCTATTACTTGTGACAGTGGAGGTAAGGTCAGCAGGTGTGTAGGTTAGCATACTTCACATGTCTTTACATTGCTGTCATTTTTTGTTGTGTTTCAAAAGCATTCAGAAGTCCCACACAGAATTTTAAATTTAAAACAGGTGGTGATTTGTGGTTCACATGATAAAAAATACAACCCAGCAGGAAAGCATGATAAGGCCATGCTGACATGTCAGTAAAGAAGAGTCACTAGCTGTGGACTTAAGTGCCAAGTGAAGTGCTAGAAGTTGTTTCACAAAGCCAAGTTTCTTACCCAGCTTATTACAGAGCTGTCATTTGGGAAATCAGAGGCATGTGCATCCCCTATCGACAGTCCCCTGACTTTCCTGAGGGTTTGCAGTGCCAAGCATCTTCTCTTTTTTATTTGTTTATGTTGCTGTCATAGACACCCTGCCAGCCATGGCAACTGAGCCATTCGTCTTCTGTCATACCCGTAACTGGAATTAGCTCCCAAACCTATTTTCCTGCTGGCTCAGTCAAACAGCTCTTCAGCAGCCAGGTTATTTCTCAGCCTCTGCTGCCCGCTTCTCGGAGATGGTACTATTGTACTTGCTATCTTGCAATAAGAACATTTTTGTATTGGTGTCCCAACCTCTCCCAAGAGGAAAAGCTGCCTAACCCTGTCCTCTCAGCCGTGGAAAAGCTATTTCCAAATACAGGAGGAAGGAGGCATTTTTTCAGTAGTTATAAATCTGAGCTGTTACTGTAAGGCACTTTATGCCAGCTAATCTAGAGTGTCTCAGTATTTTTCACTGAGGATGGGGGGTATTATCTTTAAAGGGGTGAATTATCTTTAAGCTAACTCACTTTCTAAGTGAGCACTGCTCTCTTTTACCACTGCACTGGGCCTTCCTCACGAGCAGAAATGGATTCTTTTCTCCCCAGCAGCCCTTTACAGAGGGGAAGCGAGTGCATTTAATAGGTAATGTGTTTCTGAAGTGGACTTTGCATGGAAGATGCAATGCCTGATCTCAGCCTGACCTTATAAATATTTACTATTTGTTATGCCTTGAGTAGTCCTATGCATATAAGCACAGCAGTGAACAGCAAGCACACGTAGAAGTATGCGCGTGGTACTAACCTTTATGCTAGACTCGATGCCATGAGGCAGGACAGCCTCATCTGCCCTACCTCTTGGAGACCAGAGGAGGTCAGAGGCTGTTGGCACTGACACCATACACTATCCCCAGGCAAATATTTGGGTTAGAAACATCTGTATGTGCCTGCTATAAGGAAGGGAGTTGTATCTTTATTGTGCACCTAAAGAGTAAAGAGTCTGCCCTTAGCACTCACTGGGCTCAGAGTTCACCTGTGCCCCAGCTCAGCGACTACGCAGGATACAGAAGGGTTTCTCCAGCCAAATGGAAATGTGTTACAGCACAACACGAGACTAGGGCTGAACAGAAGTAACTCCATGGTGCAGGGAAAATTCAGCTGAGCTGGTTACTGACAAAGACAGGTCAGGCAACTGGCGATCCTTGCAGCACTTCCTGTACCTGTTCAGGTAGAAGAAGGAGCTGACGGTAAACATTCTGCTAAGGAATGAAATGTTTCCCGTTCCCATGGCAGAAGCAATTGTTACCCATCTGTGCTGTTCTGTTAGCTCTAGACATCCAGAAGAGGATGCAGGCACAGACCAACCCAAATATTGAAAGAGCTGTACCTCAACCTATCAATTATTCAAAAGCATTAAGTATTTAAATGTGCAGTCAGAACTGATTTGAGTCTCTTGAGAGAAAAACCCCTGCATGCATCTGCTGAGAGGGGGTGCTTTAGCTCCAGTGCTTCGGTGTGTGTCTCATTGCACAGGAGTTTGGTTCTCGCAAGTGTTTCTACAGCAGCAAAGGTTCTGTTCCGGTTTTCCTCAAAAGCCGAGGGATGGCTGGAGGGCCTGCCTTGTGAACCTCACTAAGCAGATAAGACAGAAGGATTCTATCGTGGCCATTTGGGTTACAACATCCCTAACCACACTCTGGCTTCCCATCCTAGATGTGGAACGTGAAGTCTCTCCTCCACAGAGCACAGCAGAAAATCTAGGAAGAAGGAAAGCAGCATCTGCACCAGTTCCTGGAGGATTAGGAGGCCTGCCCAGTATCATGTAAGAAGCCAACAGCAAAGTGGGAACCAGACAAATGCATTAGTAGTGACTCAAGACTCCAGGCTGGTCCATCCCAAGAGGTATAAAACTGCATCATCCTTCTGACCAGTTAAATTCCACTGAGGGGACCTCTTGCCAGCAGAAACTGTGGTCATCATGTTGAAACACTGCCTGAAACCAGAAATATAATCTTAGAGGAGAAAAAAAATATTCTGGTCTCTTAAAAATGTTCTCGTTTGGGTATTTTCAAAATGAAATGCTTCTAGCTTTGGCTTGAAAAACACTTTTCAGCTGTATTTGTGTGCAAAGGTGCTGATTATGTGCATTATGATGGAAGGAGTCAACTCAAAAAGAAAGGAAGGAAAACACCGTTGGGCTGAGAGAACTGCCTCATGAACAGACAAGACAGCTGGGAGATCACAGCTTTTTGTCTGTCTTCAGATAAATCCAGAGAGACTAGGAAGTTTTTTCTTTGATTTTTCACCTTTCTGAATCCAAATGAAAGCTAGTAGTGACAGATAATTTCTGTGAAACAAAAATATCCATTTTTGATGCTCCTTTAACACAACCCTTTCAACTCTGCTGGCACATGACCCAGCTTAATTGGAACTGGAGAGACTAGAGACAAAGAAAAACCTCATAAACACAGAAGATAAATCCCACACGGATATTAAAACAAATCTAGTGCATTGTTAGTAGTGGTTCTAAAGAGCCTTGATATTTCCTGAAAACTCCCACATGTCTGCAATATCTTCCACAACATCAATCCCAGCATGCTACGTGGTCATTAGTCCGAAGAACATACTCATTTATGAGTTTGAGATGGGCTCGTTAGTCAGGAGTGACAAACTGAGTTATGAGCTTCATTCCCAAAGATTTATTTATTTACTGTGTGCCACCAGACAACTTGATAATTTGAGGCTGGTCTTCTCAGAAGCTTGGAGTATTGAAAACAAAGCCTGGGGGAAGTGAACTGGAAGATCTGGAAGGAATGACATGGAGGAATAGGAGTACTGCCTCCAAAGCTGGGGCTGTGATTCCAGCCCTCTGTGTCCCCATGCTGTGACAGGGCCCATCATAAGACCAGAATTTAGAGCAGGATAATTGCTGGCTACTATTGCTCATCCTGCTGTACCTGCCTGAAAACATCTATCCTGTCCTATGACGTCATGTTTTCCATTAGTGGCAACTGGAGAGGCTGTTTTGGCGGAGCCAGCAAGCCTGGGGTCTATTTGAGGTCTGCTCCGTTCAGACCTGTGTTCACAAACATTTTGTGTTTGTGTGTGTGTGTGTTAGAGGGCACATCTCTGCTTTTACCATGTGGTTATGGAACTTGTTTCTTGTGAGTCACTCTAAACTCTTTATGAACCTGTTGATGCGGCCTGCTGCCACGACATCCTACGACAATAATTTCCAGAAGTTTATCACCTCCTGTGTAAAAAAACCAAAAATAATCTTATCTGTCAAGTGCATCTAAAATTTTCCAGTTTCAAGTTTCCACTAATTCTTGGGCCATTTTGAACCTCCTTAGCTCAAAACAAGGAAGCTGAGCCACAGACCAAAGCCAAGAAGATATCTCAGATGACATGTTTCTTGTCCTGAGGACTCAGAGCCTGAACTTTCGGGGGTCACTTCTGGAGAGTGGAGGGCTCTCCTTATTAAAATCCAGGTGTGGAACTCATTGCACCAAACTCATCATGTCAGCATCCAACAACTAAGGCAGGTGTCCGTATATAGAAATTACAGATGCACCACCAGCAGATGATTCACCCTTTTCTAAAACAGGTATCTCAGATTGCTGCTGTGAGTCACTGCCGAAACCGCCTCCCTGTCTCTCTTGACTCTCGAGGATGCTTATTTAACCAGAGTGGATTTCATACGTAAGTTTAAAATTCCTGAAGTTAGTTGAAACCTGCCCCCACCAACTTTGCCCTGTGAAAAGAGACGCCTGAACTCTAAGTCATCTTGGAAGAATTTTGGCTAAGGGGGGATAGTGAGTGGGTGCGTGTAGGGTAGCCTGATGCTCCATCACCTGCTTGAGGTGGGAAAACATCCTAACCTCAGTCACAGCTATAGTCTTTCCGGGCTTTTAAATTATCTTGGTTTTCTAATAATGCACTTCCCAGTGGTCACCCAAGAACAATGTATCTAAGCACCATTTCTTTGGGATTAAGGTCTGGCCAAATCTATTTGAGATGATTAAAAGGCAGTTAAATGCACGATATTTGGATCACATGGTGTTTATTTAGGCAGCTCAACAAGGCACCGAAGAAGAGCAGTATCTTGAGTAAGTCTCCTCCTGTTTCTCAGTGTTAAAAACCACGTGGCACATGTAACCAGAATTGGGTGATTTGCTTAGAAACCATCCATTTTATATAGCTCTGTAAATACAACAGAAGGTGAAACCTCTCTGTAGATGAACAAGTATTTTGACAGACATTTTCAAAAGGGATAGGCATCTCTTCTCTTTGAGTGCTAAAGATCGGGGTTTTGTAAAAATTTATTTTAGGAGAGCTGGAAAAAACATAAAACCAGCAGATGTGTTTGTTACAAAGCCAAACTGGCATGTAACAGCTGTAGTTGCTGCCGTCTCCACTGTGAAATACTATTTGTTCTGCAAAGAGCTGTATCTTTCCATGCAGGTTAAAAGTAATAGAAGGCATAAAGGCTGCTTTTTTAGTTAAAAACTCCAAGTAAGCGAGGATTTGATTGTTTTCATGTAATGCCAACTTTCAATATACAGTCACAAAACTACCAGATTATAACAAAGCTGTGGGTTTTTCAAAGCCTCCCTCCCAGATCTAAGTATCCTGTTCTATGACTGAGACGCGGGACTGTTTATATATGTACATGTATACATATGTGAGTGGCACTACCTAATGGATTATAATTTTTTTGCCTCCTGAATTTTTCATACTGTCCTTTTCAAACCGAACCCGGAGCTCTTTTTCAAAGAAAGCTGAAGTGCTCGTATTCCCCAAGGCTCCGGCACCCGGTGCTTTCGGAGGAAGCCCCACCGCGGGCGGCAGCTGGAGGTGATTTTGCC
>NW_010388289.1:7917-8220 GCF_000710305.1 Buceros rhinoceros silvestris | reverse complement strand
TGCCAGCGAGCCGGGTGCCGTAGTGCTCTGTAACAGCATGTGGCGAGAATTTATTATGGGGAGTGTGGAACCGTAAGTGCAGCGAGGCGGCGGCTGGCTGGCAGCTGAATAAGGACATTTTCTTTTTGTCTGCCTTTCTCTTTTCCTTCTTTTCTCTCTTTTTTTTCCCCCATCCTAAAGCTCTCGGCCATGTAGCGTTGCGGCACCAGCCAGCCCGCTGTGGGGATGAAGGGTAGGGGCTGCTGGGAGACGGGAGCCCTCCGTTCCTTCTGCAACGCCGGCTGTCTGAATAAATTTCACAAG
>NW_010388289.1:2801-7680 GCF_000710305.1 Buceros rhinoceros silvestris | reverse complement strand
GCGAGGTGCCGGGCCGCGGTGGGGAGGGCGTTTAACCCCCTCGGGGGACGGGGCCGTCGGTGGCGTTGGCGTGGTGGTACCTTGCCTGCGGCTGGGGCTCTCGGTCATCACGTGCCGCGCGTTTCTCGGGGTGGTTTGAGTTTTTGAAGGGCGGCGGCGCTTGCTCCTTGCGGTTTATCAGGTGTGGAAAAACTCGTGGCGAGTCTCCCCCGGTTGAGGTTGACTCGGTTGCGCTGGAAGGAGGTTAAATTTTCGGGCAGTTTGTTCTTTTAATAGCACGAAGGAGAATGGGGTTGGTTGTGGTGGGTGAATCCGTTCCTGTGGACCCGTTCCTCGGTTGCAGTAACCGAGATGTGCTTGTGCAGTTCTCAGCCACGTTACTTGGCAGTTGAGATGCAGTGAGAGCGTTTCTGGGCTCCCGCGACCCCTCTGCCCACCCTTAGCCCCTCAAGAACCGGTCTGCGCGGTTGGGTCCTGCCTTTCCATTCGGACAAGTTTTGTGTTGCTTCCGCCTTGGGTCCGAGTGAAACCAGGCTGCTCCCAGCAGAGAAAAGGGGTGATGGTGACAAACGGGGGTTTGCAGGATGCTCTGAGCTTCCCTTCCAGACCACCGAGGCCTCCTCAGATCCTGGGTGCTGCCTCTCGTTACTTACGGTGTTGTATTTATATCGGTGTGGTGCCCAGTGGGTCTGGCCTGCTAGGAACTGGTGGCACTGGGTGATGCATGCCTGGGGTTCCTCCGTGGTTGGATCCAATAGTTGCTCCTTTGATGTAGTTTGGGATAATTAAGGAAGGAAAAGGAGCAAATCCTGCCAAAAACTGATTCGGAATGGTGTCACGCCTCCTACAGAAGTCATTTGGAATCGTGCTGCTCTCTGGTGTGGGATCCATCTCGCCTCTCTCAGGGTGAGATGATGTCAGCATCTCATGTGAAAGCTAAAGCCTCATCTCTTGACCCAGGAATGTCAGGAGGAGAGAACTGGGCACCTCCAAGAGCTGTTTGCTTCTTCCCAAAACTGGTCGTCACCGACCCTGAGGGAAGCCAGAGGGGATCTGCTCAGACTTGGATGTTCCATTTTGGGCTGTCCAAGGTAGGTGAGACAAGTCATCCCACCTGCTTCAGGTACAAGGGTCTGAAGTTGCCCCTGCTCGGTTCCCTGTTTCATTTTCACCGGTGTGTGTGGTGTGAAGCGGCACCTGAGCATCGTCCTGCGCTTGGTCTGGTCCCTGCACGGCCCCGTGCAGCCTGCACAGACACGCGGCTCCATCCCGCTCTCGAGCGTCACTTCAGAAGGAGTTATTGCATCTGAACGGAACGTCCTTCCTTCAGAAAACAGCACAACAAGGAGAAATGCAAATAGGTCAAATCAAAATTCAAGCAGCTGGGGTTTTGCAGGCTTCAGATGATACAAAAAAAAAAAAAAGCTTTTTGATCCAATCCAGATTGTCCTCTTGCCGTTGGTTTCCTTTCCAAGCCGGGTGCCGCGAGGACACGTGTGGACCGGGAGCTCCGCGCAGGCGGGGATGGCAGTTTATGTAACCAAGGTTCAGTGGAGAGGAAACCGCCCCAGACCAGAGTGACTCTCACAGAAGGCTGAAACCAGCCTGGTTGCTGGGGAAGGTGAGGAGCAGCAGCGCAGCGGCGCCTGGGGCTGCAGGGAGACCGTGGTCACCACGAGGAGGGTCCGTGGGGAGGTGCCTTCCAAGGAGGCCTGAGGTCAGGCTGTTTCTGCTTTGCCCCTGGGATGGTGTTTGTGGCCTTGGGGACTTTTCAGCAGGGGATGGTAACTCAAACCAGGGCAACTCCAAATCATCGCCTGGTTTTTGTCTCCATTCCAGTCGGTATCGGGGGTATCAGGCTCCCTTGAACGTGGTGCCGGCAGCTCCTGATATGGGAGCTTCCAGCAGCTCCGCGGTGGCGTTTCATGCCGGGACTTGCTTTCCTGGCTGGGCTGGTTGTTTTGTGCCCCCAAAGCATCTTTGCTCCATTTTCTGGTGGGAAAACGCTGCTTTGGGGTGAAATTCTGCGCTGACCCGCGTCAAGCTTCCCCTGGGTAGCAGGAGGCAGGTCCCTGTGCTGCACGTTTTGCCTGTTGGGCAAATCCCGAGGGCCTGTGACACGACAAGCAAATATTTTTCATGTTTTAGCAATGAACTGAACCCCAAAGTGGGGAAAACATTGGCTTTTAAAATCAATTTGCTGTGAAAAAATGGAAACCACACCACTTCTGGAAGTGGAAACGTTTCCCAAGGAGGCTTTGCTTTTCATTTAGAAATCCTCATGCTGTGCTACCAAAAAAATTGGGCCTTAAATTCACTTTTTTCACCAAAAAGATGCTCTTCAAGGTTTGTTTAAAAATGCCAATGACTTTTGAGAAGCTGGAGAAGCTGGTGCTGGTGTTTTGCTCGGCAGGAGGTTCCCCGCAAACGCAAGTGCTCAGTCTGTAGGCTTTGGGTGGGTGCGAATAGTTTCTTTCGTGCTTGTAAGATGAAATGGGTGCAGACCTGGTGATGAGACAGCGGCCAAAAAGGTGAAAATGGGATTAAAGGGGTTTTTTTGGTACTCTTCTGTGTTTGTATGTTCCTGATCCAGTGTGGGAGGAGCTCATGGGACCTTGTCTGTTGGGGTCATTGATTTTGGCCAGATTAAGGAAGAAGGACCAAGAAGTTGAGATCTTTCTGTAAAGAGTGAAGAGTTTTACTCTTGTCTTCTAAATTCTATTCTTTGTTTATTATTTGCTAGGATAACGGGTTTTATTCTGCAGTGTGGTACCAGGTTGCAGCCTTATGCCAGGGGAGTAGAGGTGAGCAGGAACGCAGAGACCCCACTTGCGGGGCAGAAAAAGCTCAGTGGGTCGCTGCCTGCTTCTCTAGAGTTAATTTTGAGGCTCTCAAAACTCTTCCCAGCAGAAGCGATGAAATATGATGATGCTCCTGCGTGCAGAGGACACAGACATCACCCCTGGCTGGTCCCCTGGGTGTGTTCAGGGCCTGGGTTTCTCACCAGTGAGTGCACTGTCGTTAATGTTAGATCGTAACGTGGCCCATAATGGTCTAATGAAAGTCAAATCCTGGTAGCGACCAGGACTCCTGGGTGGGTCGTCAGCCCGTTGGGCTCAAGGGTGATGAGCACCTACAGCGACTCTTGCCTGAGAGTTTTGACACCTCCCACCTTGGCAAGGCCATCGACAAGCGGAGGAAGCTCAAACCAGAGAGTAGCATCTAATCCCCACCCCGTGAAACCTGCTGGCAGGTCCCATCCCCTTCCTCCTGTTGATGTTCCTCTGGAAGCAGCTCAGCTCAGAAGGCACCTGGCCGAGGGGTCAGGGCCTGGAGAGGTGCTAAATCCACTGCCTCTTTGGAGGTTTTTCTGCGGGGGTTGGGTTTGGTTTGAGCTGCTGGGGAACTGTAGATGTTCTGTTACAACTTCAGTTGAGCTGCTGTTTGCGGCTGTTCATTCCCTTTGGGAGAGCACTTACAGCCTGTAGGCAGGGCTGGCGGGCTTGTCTCTTTTGAACTCAAGACCAAATGCTCTAAATTCCTCAGCTGTGTTGCCTAGGGTGCGTTTACATCTTGACCTACCCGGGTTCCTTCACTCGAAATGGTTTTACCAGCCGCAGCGGTGAAACAGCCATGTGGGGGTGTCCATGGGGGCGTTCAGAGATGTTTCCTGTCTGGGTTCAGCACTGGTGTGGCCAGCAGGAGCAGGGCAGGTACCGTCCCGCTGGACTGGGGCCACTGGGGAGGTCGCTCCTCAAGTCCTGGGTTCAGTTCTGGCCCCTCACGGCCAGAAGGACACTGAGGGGCTGCAGCGTGTCCAGAGAAGGACAACGGAGCTGGAGCAGGGGCTGGAACACAATGTGCTGAGGAGCGGCTGAGGGACCTGGGGGGGCTGAGCCTGGAGCAAAGGAGGCTCCGGGGAGACCTTCTGGCTCTGACAACTCCCTGACAGGAGGGTGCAGCGAGGTGGGGGTCGGTCTCTTCTCTCTCGACCTGCTGGCCACGCTGCTGGGGATGAGCCCAGGAGGCAGCTGGCATCTGGGCTGCGAGGGCGTGTTGCCAGGTCGCGTCCAGCTTCTCACCCACCAGCACCCCCAGTCCTTGACAGGGCTGCTCTCCAGCCCTTCATCCCCAGCCGGTGTTTACGCTTGGGATCGCTCTGACCCATGTGCAGGACCTTCCCCGTGGCCTTGTAGAACCTCTCAAGGTTCACACAGACCCACTTCTCTGGCTTGTCCAGGTGCCTCTGGATGGATTCTGTCCCCACACCCAGCATTCATTTTCTGTCCCAGCAGTGTCCTCTTCTCCCCTTCCCATGCTGTTTGCACAGCCATGGAGGTGGGTTCCTGCCCCGTGCACGTGTCCCTGGTTGGGAGAGGATGTGCTCCGGGGACAGGCGGGTGCGGGTGGAAATGGCTGCGGGCGCTCGCGGTGCCGGTGCCAGAGCGGCTCCGTGCAAGGGCAGGAGATGCTCTTCTCCTCGGAGCTGGCCACAACAATCACTAACGATGGAGGCTCATTAGCTGCATCTGAAATACAGAGCGGAGTAATTAGGGAGGAGGTGGCCATCTTGGCAGCCTGATGGTGTAATTAGGGACCAAAAATGTGGTTTTAGAATTGGGAGACAAACTCCCAGCTCCATCCAAGCGGGTCTGTAATAGGGGCCTTGGGCAGAGCAATGAGAACTCAGAGACTCAGAGAAATGAGTTTATTTGTCCCTTTTCTCTGCTGGTGGCAGCTGGCCCAGCGCTATGGGGAGAGGACGCTGCAGCGGGTTGACAGCCCTTCTCCCTGTCCCCCAACCTGGGCTGGGGCTGAGGGGCAGCGATTCCAGTGTTAAACTGCTGGGTCAGAGGATTTTTTTTGCAGTAAGTCATGG
>NW_010388289.1:1296-2721 GCF_000710305.1 Buceros rhinoceros silvestris | reverse complement strand
AAACGGCTGGGTCAGAGGATTTTTTTGGCAGTAATTCATGGATGGTGACCACTGTGTAGACAGAAGAGTGTGGCCCAGCCTCAGCGAGCTGCTGCCCATCCTGCCTTGTGGTCCCGCAGAGCTCGTGTCTTGGTGCAGTCGCTGCTGTGCTCGGAACTCCTGGGGAGGTCAGATGTGGCTTTGCATCGCTCATGCAGCAGCAGATCAACCTGGCCGTAGGAGGGAATAGTGCAGCGAGGGTTTGGTCAGTTGTGCTGGCTTGTTGTAGGGATGGATGAGGACCTCAGAGAGGTCCAAGGAGGTCCAAGGTCAAGCTCCACGGAGGTTGAGGCTCCTTGGTCGCTCTAGTCCGGATCTGGACCCAGGAGGCTGAGGGGTGGCTTTATCCTGCTGTGAAGGCAGAGCAGAGCTCAGTCCTGGGTGCTCCCCGGCACAGGACAGCCATCTATAACATCTATAACATCTATAACAACATCCCCAGGGCCAAACCCAGAGGGAGTGAATTCACCAAGGTTTGAGAATATGAAGATGCCCCAAAGAGCTCAAGAGCTTCCCTTGGCCATTCCCCCAGCCCCAGCACAGCCTGGCCGTGGCGCTGGGTGGTGGATGAAGTTGATGATTGATGATGTTGATGATGGATGTCGCTTCGCCCACCATAGGGCCGGGTTTTAATGCCAGAAAGGAGTCGGCTCCGTTCACACGCAGCAGGACCAGTTTGTGTCACGACCTGGTGAGGGAGGTGCCACATTCCTCTGCTCCCAGAAGGAAAAGGTCTGTGGTACGCGATCACCAAAGGCTCGCCCTGGCTCTTGGCCTGCCGTGCTTTGCCGTGACAGTCTGTCCAAGCCTCAGTGGGGAGAAGAGGTGCTTCCTCCTCGTGCTCCTGCTCTTGGGCATCTTGCATTGAGCTGGTGTCAGACCGGCCCCGGTGCTGGCGGCGAGCTGGATGGGCGGCTGCGCAGCTGCTCATTAGTATCTACAGCTTTGCTCTTCGTTGTGAATTAAGAAGCTTGGGTGGTGCTGATAAACTGCAGCTTTTAATTAATGAACGTGTGGTCCAGTAAAATACACATTTTGTTGTGCCTGACCCGGGGAAGATTACCAGTAATTACTGAAGCCTCGTTAGCACTTGTGAGTCTGTAAAAATCTTCCCTACCATGTGAAAACCTTCCCTGCACAGGCACTGGCTGAAGCTTTGTCTTTTCCTCCAGTTCAGCCCCTTAAGAAGCCTGTCCCAGCCACCCCAGGTGGTCGGTGCTGGGAGGAGGTTGGTGGAGGTGTGTGCTCCAGGGCTGTGCCTGGGTGAGAGGGCTGACAGAGCAGGATTGCTCATGGAACCGTAGAGTGGTTTGGGTTGCAGGGACCTTTCAAGGTCACCCAGTCCCACCCCTGCAGGGAGCAGGGACATCTGCACCCAGAGCAGGG
>NW_010388289.1:787-1026 GCF_000710305.1 Buceros rhinoceros silvestris | reverse complement strand
TCCCCAGCTGCCGCACAGCCCCTTGCAGCACTGACAGGCTGCACTAAGGTCTCCCCTGATTTAACTCCAGAGGCAGAAGCGGTGGGAAGGGGGTTGAAGCCGGGTCCCTGTTTGGGGCTGTTTGAGACCTGCGTTCACGCTCCTTGTGTCGGGGCTCTTAGTTACCCACTGGGCAGCCGAGCGAAATGACCGGGAGATTCCCGGCTCCTGCAACGGCCCCGCCTTCCTGGCGGGCCGCC
>NW_010388289.1:0-724 GCF_000710305.1 Buceros rhinoceros silvestris | reverse complement strand
GTTAACTGTTGGGTGTGCTCTCGGCTCCTGCATCGTCCCCTCCTTGCTGCGGTCATGTCCTGACCCTTGGGGAACTGGAGGATGGTGGGTGACTTACACCCACCCGATCCTCTTACACACGAGGAAGCTGAGCCCAGGTGGATTAAAACGCACGTAAGGGCAGGCAGGGGTGTGAGGGTGTCTCACCCCGCTCAGCCGGGGTGGCTGTCCAAGGCTTCTCCAAAACCCGGGTGAGCCGAGTTGAGCAGCTGCGGGGATGTTGCTGTGTGTAACCGCGGGTCTCCAGGGCGAGGTCCTTCACCACTGTTGTGGTGCCACAGGTGGTGCCTGTCCAAAACCCCCAGCACCGATGACTTTTGCTGTCCTACGTGTGATCCTGCGGCGGCTGCAGGTTTGGTGGGGATGGTGCTGTCGCAGCCCCGCGGTCTCTTCCCTCCCCCTCCCTGGGAACACGGTCTCTTGTCTTGCTCTTGTTAGCGAGGGTTAGTGAGGAAGGAGAGAGCTGACAGGAACATGGGAGTGTCCTCGGTACATCTCCAGCTGGGCTCCATGAGGATGAGGAAGCCCCCGGGGCAGGCTGTGTGTTCCCTGCTGATGGGAGGTTTCCAGAAAAAAAAAAGACTTTCTTGGTAAAAAAAAGAAAATAAAAAATCAGGGGCCAGGTTCATCCGTGGTGACCCCCTGGCGTGGTCCTGGTTGCACCAAGGAGGACGTTCTCCTGCCA
>NW_010388288.1:21838-22077 GCF_000710305.1 Buceros rhinoceros silvestris | reverse complement strand
GCTGCTTTCAGCCGCGCCGCGGGGACCGAGCCCCTTTCGCCACCCTGCTGCTTGCCACTGCCTGCACCCCGCCGTTTCTCGGCAGAGGAACCGCGTGCCCGCTGCTGCGTGCCTGGAGCCCGCCGAGCCGGGTCCGGACTGCCTGCGTGCCTGAGAGCTGTTTGCTTTTGCTTTGCCTCAATCCGTGATAGAGACTGGTAGGATTGTGCAAATTCTACTTCATCTCGCGCTGCCGGGGA
>NW_010388288.1:21190-21557 GCF_000710305.1 Buceros rhinoceros silvestris | reverse complement strand
CATCTAGAGGTCTCACTAATTCTTTTCGCCCTTCCCCTATCTCTGGTGAGATAGGGAAGGGGTATTATCGTCATCGGACTTGGCTCACCTTGGCCAACCGTTGACAAGCTGCCGCCTCACTCTTCCAACTGCGAGGATGGACAGTTGAAGTGTATTTCATTACTGCACAGTCAAGGAATCCCAGCATAGCCAAAAGATGCCATCTGTACCTTCCCAGGAGCTGGGTCAAGACCTCTGGCCTCCAGCTGAGCTACACAGCTACCCTAGAACCACAGAATCGTTTGGTTTGGAAAAGACCTTTAAAATCCTTGAGTCCCCCCGTTCCCCAGCACTGGCAGGTCCCCCCTGCCTCCTGTCCCTCAGCCCC
>NW_010388288.1:20336-20946 GCF_000710305.1 Buceros rhinoceros silvestris | reverse complement strand
CTAGAGACCAATAAGGTCTTCTCCGAGCCTTGTCTTCTCCGAGCCTCTTCTCCTCCAGGCTAAACCCCAGTTCCCTCAGCTGCTCTTCATAGGGTTCTACACTCTTCACCAGCTTCATTGCTCTTTGGATGCTCTCCAGCACCTCAGTGTCTTGGTTGTAGTGAGATACCCCAAACTCAATACAGTACTCAAGGTGTGGCCTCACCAGTACAGGGGGACCATCAACTGCCCAGGTCCTGCTGGCCACACTATTCCAGATCCAATGTATCAGAAGCGTGTAGGATGTAGAAGGTGGTTCCTTCTAAACATGCTCTAAACTGTCACATTAGTTCCTCTTCTGTATCTGAATAAAAATGAAATTTTAGGAGATGTTAATACAGCTTCTCAAATGGCACCCTATGTAGCAGGTCCGTGTCACTCCTCTTTGCACAGCCAGGCTTCCTGCAGCTCGAATCGCTGGCAGTTGTCCTGTCCAGCAGAGCATCCAAACAGTTAACCAAATCCAGCTCCAGAACCTTAATCTGGCAATTTAAAGATAAACTAAACAAATACCACAGCTGCCTCAGGGCCCCCACTGAACTGCAGGAATTCATGTAATCCAGTTTGCGTG
>NW_010388288.1:2870-20226 GCF_000710305.1 Buceros rhinoceros silvestris | reverse complement strand
CAGACACAGAGGGAAATCTAGTGTGGCAGTTTCTGTCACAAAGGCTTCTTTGGAGGAGCGGCCACCGCTCCTTAGGAAGGGCTGAACTCTGTTTTCAAACACCAGGTGAACAGGGTTCAGAGCTACAGGTTCTCCCTCCACACTCTGCTACTGCCTACTGTTGTTTCGCAGCCCTCTCCCCCACTGTCCAGTGCTTGGTGTCTTGAAGAACCAAGCAGCATGTGAAGAGAGAAGAACCAACAAATCACCAGCTGGAAGACACAAAAGCCCAACAAAGTAAGGGAAAAAGAGAAGAGTGGATGGATCTGGGAAAGAGGAGTTTATTTATCATAAATACAGATCAGCTAGACTTGCAGTTTATCCTTCAGAAGAGGAAAAAAACCCTGGAGACCTTCCAGAAAGCCACATGCTGGAAAAGCTGTTCCCCAGTTACTTCCTTCTCTCCACAGCAAGACCAGGATGAACTCAATTATCCAGCAGCCTGGTGATCTTTTCTGCCATGGGGTTGTACTGACACCCTCCTCCAGCAGGACCTGAGTCTGCTAACAGCAGCAATCCATCTCCATGCCGGAAAGCTCCTCCTACCCGCTCAGAGGTGCGGGTTTCTTAACAAATTTATCAGCTCTGGCAGGGCTTGTTGGGAGCACAACGGTGCACGGGGATTCAGTGGATCAGGGGGTGTGTTCATGGACCTAACTGGGAATCCTGCTGCCAACAGCTGTTTTGGGGAAGGCCGTTTCTAGAGAAGGTGTGAAATAAGGCTCCTCAGGCTGTGTCAGAGACTTGGGCATATCGTTTTAGCAGCAACCTCTGCATTCTGTTCCCACCAAGAACACCGGGCTGTGAACAGGCTGATGATGCATGGTCTAACAACTACAACTGGCAGCGAGGGTTGGAAATCCCCTGCCCTACCCCTGGCCCTCTTCCACGTGAACCCCTCGCTGCACAGCGCCTGCAAGCAGACAGAGCCCGCAACAGCTGACAGAGCGACTGCGCTTGGGGAAGGAGACATCAGCACAGAGTTCATCCTTTGGTCTTCTGGGGCTCAGTTCTTCTCCAGGATTCTGGTGAGGAGATCGTTCAGCCGGTTCACCATTGGTCTGGGATCCTCATTCAGCCCCGCTGCTATCATGGCATTCTCATAAATCTGGGAAAGAGAAGAAGGAGTTAAATAAGCAGCAAGAGCGGGCTGGGTGAGAGCTGGGGGCAGGGGCGAAGTGCACGTCACTCTCCGGGACTTGCATGCTGAGAACAAGCATGTCTTCTAGGCCAGCTGGTAGGAAAACACGGGGACCTCATGTACCAGAAATACCCAGAGCGGGGAGCACAAAAGGATGCAATTCTTGCCCACTACAAGGGCTTCACCCCGCTCCCTGCCACACGTGGTCTGCAAGGGCTCTGGGGAGGAGGGGGCTGCTTTTGCAGGGCTGGCTCTCACCTGGTCAAGCAACAGTTGGGCCAGATCGGGCTGACTGTACCTCAGCTCGTTAAGCTTCTTAATCAGAGCGTGCCTGCAAGAGTGAGAGAGATCAACAGGTAGACTTGGTTATGTTTGGACACCATGAGAAATTTATTTCTGGAATGAATGGCTAAGCCAAGGTGGGACAGGAAAGCTTCTACCTAAAGGCCAAAATAGCTCCAGCTTCCCTGGTCCTGTTCTGGGGGCTTCTCTCTTCTCTCCTGTCCTGTCCGTATAACCCCCATGGTCCTCAGAGGGCTGGACACAGCGTGTGTGGCCAGCTCATGCTGACTGTGCCACGGACCCTCACAGATGAGGGCACTGTAGCGCACACTGCGCTGAACAGGGAGGACTCTGCTCACTGGGAGCCTTAAATTGCCTCCTCTCTGCCTACACCCCAGAAAGACTGCAGTGCCCCAGGCCTAGCACTGGAACTGCTCCCCTTACCCCGTGTTGATCTCCAGGGTGGGCTGCAGGAGCTGGGCACGCTCCTCTTGGGTCTTGGCCAGCTGCTGCATGCGAAGAAAGTGGCGGGCAGCCCCCATCTCGAGCACGGTGATCATAGCAGGGTGGGTGTCCAGCCGTGTGGTCACCTGTGGCAAAACCAGCCATCAGTGCTGAGACAGGCGATGCATCCCGTGAGAGGAGGGGGAGGTTCGAGGACTCGGAGCCTCCTCAGCACAGATCCACACCAAGCCGCCCCACGATTCATCCCTGCCCCATAGGAGCTGCCTAAACCAGCAGGAGAGCCGGGGGCCCGACCAGCCCCACTGGTCCACAGGCAGCAGCTCGCAGCTGGACCCCAAGCACTCCTTACCAACAAACCTTTCGAGTCCACAGGCAAGGCAGTCACCGGCCTGTTCCTCTGGGAACCTGAGCATGAACTAGGGCAATGAGCTTTGCTCATGACACATTAAGATGCGGGTCTTCCGCTGCCATGCTGACCAAGTGACAAGTGCCAGCACTCGCACCATTTACAGACAAAAGGCAGAGAGAAGCATGATTTCTGTCACAGTCTGAAGAAAAAACTGTGGCAGCAGATCCCCAACCCACCACCACCTTTCACCCCCAGGTTATTACCTCCACAGATCTCCTGTGCTCAGTTACCCGGACACGCACACCCACCTTAACACCAGTGACTCGAGAGCCCAAGGCATTCCTCATCCAGGCCATCAGATCCTCAGCCTCCTTCTCTGGCAGCCGTTCCGCAGCTGGCAGGGGGAAGAGGGCACATCTCAGCGTGCCACTGGACAGCGGGCTTTGCTCCTGAGCTCAGCCCATGTCACACCTGTGTGTATCTGTTCTCTTGTGGAAAGCAAAAGGTGGCTCTGCTGAGCACGCACCCTGCTCCCAGACTGTGCCATGCCCAGGGGGACAGGCTCGTGCCCTGCCAGTGCCTGCCTCTGCCAGGGCACCAGATGGACGCCTGCTGTTAAAACTCGCATCATGGAAACTCCACACATCCCATCCCAGCTGTTTAAATCAGCAAACTGCTTAAATTTGGATCACGTGGGATGAAAGGGATCTGCAAGAACCCCACGTTGCCTCAGAGCACGAGAACAGCAGGATGGAAAGGGATGCTCCTCTCACATGCTCTGGGGCCACAAGGCTGGGGGAAGAGGAGTCCCCTCACTGGCTGGCACTGGGCAGCAGGACCACAGGCAGCAGGAAGGGCCAGGGGAGCCTCACGATACCTGGGCGGCTCTCCTCAAACTTCTCTTCCTTATAGTGATCAACAACAATATCTGTCTCCACCGAGATCAGCTTCTTCTTGTCAAATTCCCGAAGGTGCAAGAGCGTCAGCTCGTCAAATTGCTCATAGCAGAACAGGACCTGTGCCAAAAGAAGGGACAGTTACACAGTGTTCAGGGTGTAACAGCGTCTCCTCCTTCCCAAGGCAACTCCGTCCCAAACAGCAAGAACACCACAAGAGAAACTAGCAGGTTCAACCCCATGGGGACGATTTGCTCAGGGTCCCAAATGAGAGCAAACCCTTTATCGTGGGTGGCAGATCTGCAGCTGAACAAGTCCTGCTGCCCCATGGAAAGCGAGAACCAGACTGACTGCAGTCCCGAAAGGGCCACCTGCCCACAGAGGACCCTGTGACACCACGACCAGCCCTGCACTGCGGCTTCCGGGCTCGTGCTCTGGGGTTCAGTGCAGATTTCCTAGCAGGCTTCATTGCCCTGCTCAGCTCTGAGATCCAGGCGAGCCCTGACCACTGACGTAGGAGCTCAGGCTGCTGCCCTGGCCATGGCACACTGCTCACCCACCTCCATGTCCTTCTTCTTCATGGCCTCAAAGTATGGGGAGTGCTCGGCCAGGTGCCGGTTGGGCGCACACAGGTAGTAGATGTTTCTGCTCCCTGCCTTCATGCGGGAGGCGTAGTCGGTCAGGCTGGTCAGCTGGCCTGCGGGCAGGGCGGACGATTCGTAACGAAGCAACTTCGCTATGTCCTCCTGGAAGAAACGTGCTTCTGTGAGCCAAGGGCAGGCAACTACAGCTCTGCCTGACCGCCCCCAGCCCCAAGAACTCCCTCCCCCTGCAACAAGGCTCGGGGGATTCCGAGTCCCTCCTTTCCTGCTCCAGATACTAAGGAGGCAGAAAAGCATCCTCAATGGGATGTAGGTCAGGCTCGCCTGGAAACAGGAATCCAGGCAGAGGACAAGAGCAGGGGAAAGCCCTACTTCATTGCCTGTTGCAGTTCACATTGCACCAGGGAGGGCTGACAACACACTGTGGGTACAGGGACTCCGCAGCGTCTCGACTGAAGTGGGAAGCAGCACCCAGTCAGAAGGAGTGAGAGTTCGGGCACTAAAGGACCTGCAGGTCTTGTAAGATTCACAAAGCAGTAGCAGCCCCCTCATCCCAGGCCACGGTAGGAGACCCATTATCTTTCCCATCAGCTGCAGTGCTTCAGGACTGCTGGTACCTTGACATCCTGCTCTGCTATCGTGACAATCCCCTCTCTCATGAACACCCCGTATTCCTCAAAGAATTTGGCATATTTCTCAGGGTCCTTCTTGCTCTGGTCAATGAAGAACTTGATCAACCTCTTCTGCAAAACATCGCGGAGCTTCCTGCAGCAGGAACAAGCCTTTTTAAAGACAGCTGCTAGACCAAGACAAGAGATTTTAGGTGAACATCTCTCTCCCTGGGCAGTGTTTTAGTGATGGTTTTGAAATTGCGCAGACAAAGAAGAAACTCTGGGTCCACTCTCTTGTTTCTCTCATGGCTCTCTCTGTCTGTTCTTTGTATCTCAGTCAAGAGCAGCACTGGTACAACTGCACTGCTGAAGCTCAGGTCTGCAGAATCCAAAGTCACCATCAGACCCAACAGGATTCCAGTGCCAATGCTAAGGAGTAAGAGCCTACTCTTCCTTCCGGCTCCAACAATGGCAGATGTTTAAGAGCTGACTTGAAGGACTAAAAGTAAGGGAAAAGTAAGGAGACGGGCATGCTAGCAGTCAGCTTCTCAGGACCTCAGCACCACAGGAAAACCCTGCTGGCTGGCCCTCAGGTTTTGACAGACATGTGTGTGAGCACAGCAGAGCTTTGAGGAAGTCTGGAAACAAGAGGCACAAGGTGCTGTTTGAAGATCTATGCAGAAATAACGGTGACACTGAAGTATGGCCCAGCTTCCTAGTGCTGACAGCTGACCTTCTGCTTGGTTTTGTTTTCCAAACCACTTGGTGCAGACCAGACACTTTAAATAGCAAATCCACTGTTACTGCTGCAGCCCAGAGATCCCGCAAGGCAGCCCAGGACACGAGGGACACCTGGCCCAAGGAGGTGCCAGCAGACTGTACCACACAGGACACTACTCCCACATCTCGAGATGTGACCAGCATGGCCGAGAAACAACTCATTTCATAGACTACAGAAACTCTCAAGGATAGAAATGCAGCTTGGGTCCCTCCAAGCCCCTCTAACTATCCCACAATGTCCCCTCCTCAACCAGCAAGAAGCTGGAAAAGCCTCAGCAGTCCACAGGACCTACCTCTGCCTTACCTGATAAGGGCACTCTCCTGCAGCAGCTCCCTGCTGAGGTTCAGGGGTATGTCCTCACTGTCCACGACACCTGGAACACAAAGCGACCCTTGAGCAGCGAGGCAAATGCGAGGGCCAGGCTCAGACCCTCGCCTCACTCCCCCTCTCCCCTCCACAGCCCACTCTTCCTGCTCCCCACACACACCTCTAAGAAAACGCAGCCATTTAGGCAGGATGTCTGCAGCTTTGGTTTGGATGAGGATTTTGCGGCTGTAGAGGGCAACGCTGGAGCCCAGCTCCCTGCTGATGTCAAACATGGATGGTTTCTGCAGGAACAAGAGATGGAAGGGTAACGCCAGCCCTGTGCAGGGTGTGCAGCTGCACACTACACTGCAGCATCTCTGCGGCTGAGCAGGTCACACTGTGGTCTTCCCTACCAGTGCTGAACCCAAGGAGAGATGAAATCTTGGCTGTCTGCCCTAGAGACCTCCCTGAGCCATCTCCCTGCCTCTGTTGTGGGCCAGTTTGCCCACAACCACCCTGTGGCACCCAGCAGAGATGCCACGCTGGATGCTCCTCCTTGCCATTCTGCGGCTGCCTCTTTGCCTGAAGAGCTCTCCTAGTCTCTCCTCTCCAGAGCAGCTGGGCAGATGTCCCTCTGTTCCCTGCACAGAAAGGCACGTACTTGCTCAGGCACGTAGAAGATGCTGCGGATGTTGAGGGGAGCATCAGTCCTGTAGTGAAGGATGTAGCGGGGCTTGTCATACGCCTGCGCTATGAAGCGGTAGAACTCCTCGTGCTGCCACTCACTGATGTCCTTAGGGTCCAGCATCCAGAGTGCCTGTGGAGGAGCAGGGAGATGAGTTGCCATCAGCTCTCCAAAGCTGCGGCCTCACAGAGCAGGGCTCTTCTTTCAGAGTTACACCTTCCCTCCAGGATGCTCGAAACACGATCTTTCAAACAGACAGACTCCTCTGCACAGTGAGATGTGTTATGGGTGAGGCACGGTATCACTGACTAACAAATCACTGATGGCAGGTCACCTGTCACAGGGGTGCTCTTGCCCTGCAGTATATCCATGTAAGGCAGCTTTGTTTAGCCCAAAACAGAGGGATCTGTCTGACTGTCGTTGCCTCACACTTGCTACTGGCCAAGAGCATCCTGGAGAGCCCCCACAGCTCAGCTGCCTGGAGGTACTGGTCAAGGATCTCAAAGCCTGACCAGCAAGCAAAAGAAAAATGACAGTTTAGATGGGTCTGTCACATCCAACAAGCCCTGATGGAGGCCACCATCCCACCACAAGTCAGCTGAGGGCCGGGGAAGGAACTCCCAGGTTGCCTGTTTCCTGATTTGCTTTGGAGCAGTTCGGGAGGTGCTTTGTGCACCACTCAGCCATCCCTGCTGCGGAGTCAGAAAGTGCTTCAGCAGTACCATTCCACACCTCCACGTGTGAACTGAAGTCACGACCAGGCCCTTTCCCGTGGCCACGCTTTCCACCTGCAGACCACACTCACACCACGTTTACGATTTCAAGACTAGCACCTAGCAAAGATGTGGGAGGTTCTGCCCATTTAACAAGCACCAGGACTCAACTAGAAATCTCCTGTTTCCAGCTAGGTGAAGCCCACTGCACTTGCTGCCACTCTGCCACTCCTGAGTGACAGCAGTGATGACTGGGAGCAAGACAAACACCAGCCTACCCTCCCCCTACCAGAGCCCAAGGGACTCAGGGCCCTGCCACCCTGCCATGCTGCCGCACTCCTTTAAGCTGCTTCTGCCTCGAAGCCTTGCTCCACAAGTGGCCTCATAACATTTCCAGCACACTCGAGTGTCCTGGAGCGTCTGCAGGATGGCAGGTGGGATCACGGACTCAGCCGGGTATGAAGGTGCTTTCCAGCAGCTGTTGTAAGGGGAAGAGCTGCTTTCCCAGAGGTTTACCTAGAGCTACAGTTATCGCAGTTCGACCGGAAAAGCCTCTAACTCCACATCGGCAGCAACACGGCGAACACTTGAGAGCTTATCTAGGAAAATCCACACCAGGGAACCAACTGTGGCTCCATTTACAGTGACGTGATGTGGAAAAACGCAAAACCAAGATCCTGGGTAATGAAAAGGCCTGAAATAGGAGCACAACAAAAAAGCTGCTGCTGTGTCCCAGAGGAAAACGGAGTTTCTGAAACGGAGATAAAAGGACATGGCTCCATTCGGGGCATTCCACCC
The DNA here is from genome assembly GCF_000710305.1 of Buceros rhinoceros silvestris. Classification (NCBI taxonomy): domain Eukaryota; kingdom Metazoa; phylum Chordata; class Aves; order Bucerotiformes; family Bucerotidae; genus Buceros; species Buceros rhinoceros. The sequence goes on along the minus strand of NW_010388288.1, from coordinate 12,558 downwards.
CCTGCTCCAGCACTACCCTTCTCTAGGGAGTCTGTTCTACTGAGTGACAGGTAGAAAGAGCATCAGCTCTAAATCTGCTTCTGGGTTTGTAATTTAAGGGAAACAAACGGAAAGCCTTTGAACAGAGACATTATGACACAGGAATCCAAATAAATACAAGTGACTAATAACACCAATTACAGAACCTCAGATAAATTAACATGACAAAATATTTAAGAACGGTCTCAAAAGTAGGTGCTACCCGTGAGGGAATGAAATGCTCTCTACCTGCTCTCCTAGGTGAGGAAGCTTTAAACAACCAGAAAAGGTGATGCGGGAGGAAAACAACTCATAGATTTTTGTTTTAAAGGTAATTAATTTCACCTACATGATTCCTGCAATTGGGCCAAGAACTTCCAACTAAAACGGATCTGGCTGCAATATAATTAAGTGGTCAGAAAGTGCCAGCATCAAGCAGTGCTCAGCAAGGAGCTGTGAAGAAAATCAGGCTGGGAGCTGAGCCACGAAGAAAACCGGCCGTTCACTGGCTCTGGCTCTCCTGTGCTGAGGGCCAGGAAGAACGGCAGCAGACCAGCAACCGGAGCGATCCCAACATCACTAACATGTCACCTGGCTTAAACAGCTAGAATAAGTAAAAAAACCACTGAAATAATAATTCTGAGTCTCCATGAGTGACCTGCCTGTGCCCTCCCGCTCACCTGTAACGTGTTAATTCTTCTCCCGTTGAGGTACAGTGGGAAGCTGATGAAGTTGCTGTATTTTGTCACCACCTCTGGAATGGAAAGGAGACACAGGAGAGCCACGTTGTGAAAACCAGGCAGTAAGAATCTCCTCAGTAACAGCAGGTGAAAGGTGTTCCAGGAGAGGAAAAGCAGCGTCAGTTCACCTCCTGCTTGCGGGGCACCAAGCGGCAGCACGCAGCCCCGCAGCGGGTAACAGCGCTCGCCTCCTCCACTCACCCTTGACTCGGTCTTCATTCGCAAACTCCTTGCAGTCGTCTTTGAGATGTACGATAATCTTAGTCCCAGTTCTGACACCGGACGCTTCTGCAATCTCAAACACTCCTGAACTGGGATTAGAAACAGACCTGCTCTCAGTTGTGCCTCTGATCCACATCCATGGTGGGAGATGACGAAAATATTTTATTACACTAAGAGCACACGCAACATTTCCACACCAAGAGGAAAAGGCAAAAAATCTCGAATGCCTGAATGCTCTCTGTGCTCTGTGAAGCCCCCCCCAGGACGCGTGGCTGTCCTCGCTAGAAACTCCAGCCCGGGACACACCGCTCTGCAAAGACGCCAGCAGCCTCTGCTGAAAAGCAGACAAACTTCGCACAAACTTCAGGGTATGGGAGCCTCCCCTTCAACTCCTCTCCTGCATCTCCTACGGTGACTGCAACACCCAGGCTCCTGCCTTCCCCCTGGACAACTCAGACTTGTTCCCTCATTCCCAGCTCCACTGGAGCAGGCAGGAAGTGTGCTCTGCTGAGGCAGCCCGTTCTGGACGAGCAGTCCTGCCCCACTGCTACGTCAGTGCCGTGTGGGGCTCAAACACTGGTGAGAGCACTGACCCGGGGCAGCAGCGATGGACAAACAAGCCTCCAGGTGTGCAGCAGTAGAGGCTGCGGTACGCAGCAGCTTCTCTGCAGCCCAAGACAGGCTGATGCCTTAGTTACAACATGGTTTTTTCAAGAATTTAAATAATTCAGCAAATTCTTTATTCCTAGATTTTTCAACTTAGTAAATTCTTTATTCCTAGGAGATTTTAAGGGGATGAAGAACTTTTCGCTTCCAGAAGCTCTAATTTCAACACGGTGCAGCAATCCGCAGCTTTGCCATCACAGATATTTGCAGCTTCAAGCGAAAAACAAGGGACGAGCAGGCAGAACTGACACAGAGAAGACAGGGCACTGCACGGGCCCTCGAGCTCAAACCCAGGGGATGACGAGACCAAAGAGACGAACTAGGTCTCTCCGTCTGGGGCACCGCTAAGGTGACTGCCTGCCAGGGAGGAAGGAACACGAGAGGTAGGTCCTCTCTTTGTCCACAACACACCTGTTCTGGCAAAACGGGTTTGTCCCTGTGGCTTTCACCCTAGCACGTCTGGCCACACTTTGCTGCCACGTAGAGCCTGGGATCTAGACCAGTAAGCCTGGTCATGACAGACCACGCAAGCCCTGCCCTGCTTTGCTCAGCTTCCAGTCCATGCCTGGCCTGGGTACGCTTCCATCCCACTCTGCAGCCTTACCCATCCGAAGACCAGTGGTAGCCTGGGCTCCCCGGCTCTGCGGACTGTGAGAACACCTCCACTTTATCGGCCACCATGAAAGCCGAGTAGAAACCCACACCAAACTGGCCGATGATTTTACTGCTGGCTTCGGCTTGGCTCTGCAGCGCTTCTAGAAAAGCCTGAAGGAACACAGGAGACATTGAACAGCACACAGTGACTTCAGGTACCACCGGGAGGTTGCAGCCTGTCCTCCAGCTGGGCTCCGCACGCACTGGGGCGGCCCTACGCCACGTACCGCAGCCCAGCACCCTCATTCCTGAGGATGGTGTCTGAGGAAAAGGGTTTCTCCCACAGGGACTGCACCTCTGGAAAAGGGGAGCGTTCCTTAGGGCAACACTCGCTGCTGCTGCTGGCAGTAAAGGAAAGCAAGCGAGGACTCAGTCAATCAGGAGCATGAAACCTTAAAATGGTGACTCCAGAGATGACAAAACCCAATCAGGTACACAGACACGTAACAACTCGCCAGCATGAGGACACAGCTGCTGCCCTGCCAGGCACGGGGTGACTGCTGAGTGAGCACGAGCCTCTCCGTAACGACGGCTGGGGAGGAAGGCGTCTGGGAGCGAGGGCAGCCAGGCACAGCAGCATTACACACAGGGCCACCTGGTGCTGCTGGGCCACCACGGGCCTCCCCCAGCTCACAGCAGAGATTATTAAGAGCTAGAAGACTCCACAGGTAGGTCTCGCCTTCCAAGATTTCACAGCTGGGCTGGGGCCCAAGGGACAAACGGGGATGAGAAATTACTGGGAGAACAAAAGCGGCTGTAATTGGAGAGGACTGTTCTGCGGCAGGGAGGAGGGTGCCTCATCCCAAGTTACCTTTGAGCCTGACCGCGCAATGGTACCGAGGTTAGAAACCAGCTCCTCCTGGGTCATCCCAATACCCGTGTCCTGAAAAGAAACAGCAGTTGAGGCTGAAATATCAGTAGAGAAGCATTGCGTCAGCAGCCAGCACCTGAGCAACTTCTGCCTCTGACACCCACCCTCTCCCAGCCAGGCAGGCAGCAGATGCACCAGCAGTCTCCCAGCCTGTGACTCCACCTGCACACGGTCAGGAGAGCGGACTCGAGAGGCATGCGGCTCCACGGGGCAGCCGCAGCTGCCTGGTGGCCATCAACCAGCGGAGAGCTGAGAGGCCATTTCTTGAGAGAAGACAAAACTGTGCCAAGACAGTTTGGGTTCTGCACCCCTCTAAAAAGGCACAGGATGACAGTGCTGGAGAGAGCTGAACCCCAGCTGGAAGGACAGCGCACTGGCCGCACCTCACGAAGCTCTGTCCAGGCTTCGAAGGCACACGGCTCGGTGAGGTCCCTTTAATTCACGTCTGCGCTGCAGTGTGCGAATAAACACCTCCCTGCAGCCAGCACACGCCGCTCAGCAGCAGACCCTGCAGCAGCACCATCCAGAAAAGGCCACGGCAAGCCTCAGACTGGGCTGCAACTTCATTTGTTGCCACACACAACCATCTGCACAACCCCAAGACTCCCTGGATAACAGCAAACCCCAGCTAGAAATGGCCAGCTGCTCATGCAGGACCCCAGCAAAGATCCTTCCCCCTTCGTACTCCAGTCTATTTTCAGACTCGCTCCACACGCATCTTCCACAGAAGCAAAGGGCAGGCTAATGCCCCCAGGATGCCCTTCGGAAAACCAAGTGCCATTCCCCTCCCAAATCCCAGCAGCTTCTCCACCTGACAGAAACAGCCCGAGAAGCCACTCGTGCAGGTTCTCTGAGCCACTCCGTAAGGTGGCAGCAGCATGAAAATTAGTCAAATGAAAGGTGATTCTCATTCCCGTGAGGAGTTCAGCTCTGACTACCTGTGAGTGCTGTTATCGCAGCTGACAGCAGCCTGCACATCCCGGAGCAGCTGACACGCTCCGGGTGTGTCGCTTCGGTCTGTAGGAGCCGGCAGAACGAGCTAGAGCGGAACCGGTTGCTGCTGGATGGCTCCGAGGTGAGATGCCAGAGCGGCTTCTGGCACAGCCCGCCTCTTCCACCCATGTGGGGCATTACTGGGCTTGTTTACCAGCAAAGTAAGTTAATGCAAGTTAATACGGTCTGTAACCCCACTGAAGGATGAAATCGTGGTCAACTTGTGAGGTTAACGAGTGAGGTGCTGTTTGGGTAAGACATTTTTCTGCACAAGCCACGGCACAGCAACACCTTTCCCTTGGTTAAATATGGTAAGGCCAGTCAGTCGACTTGGCTCATAAGAGGGATGATGCCCAGTAAGATCTCAACAGTGGGAGATGAAAAGCCAGGAAAAACAAACAGAGTATGGCAAAACCTCAGGAATCTGACATGGTCCCTTCCCCCAGGGAAGAAAACGCCAGAAAGAAAAGTTTTCAGCATCTGGTTCAGGTTTTGTTCGTGCCAGACCCTGAACAGAACTCTTAACTCCTCTGATCCGCTGCTATTTATAGCGCAGCATGTCATGCCCAAATTCCAGCACGTTAAAAAAAATAATATCCCTACCCTGTGAATTTATGTGGCTATTGAATTCCGCATGCCCTGCCAAACTTATTGCAAAATGCTTAACGGCAGCTCCGGCAGACTGGTCTGATGAGGGCGAGTCGCGATGAACAAAGAGAGCTCTGCTGGGAAGGGTCTGCTCCCCGACAGCGCCAGCCGCTGACAGGGGCAGCGGAACGTGGCCTTTGAGGTGGCTGGATGGAGATGCTGGCGAAGCAGACGCTTCCTACTGCAGGAGAACACCTGGGCGGGTCAGGATGAGAACACCATCGAGATCCGACCCGCTCTTGCCGCGTATGCGTTCCCAGCGGCTGGTCTTCGCACTGTGCCTCTCGGCTCCCTTCAGATGGTGCTGCACTGGGGAACTGGGAATGAAGTGGCGGAGAGGTGGGAGCCTGGCTCCTGCAGAGCAGGCCCTCCTCAGCGGTGGGAGGCCAATGAACCTGCCCTCCAACAGCCCACCTTGGGCTGGGCTGTCTCAAGCACGGGCAGCACTAGCTCCATGAAATCCAAGGAAGAAGCTGGAGGGACTTCCACTGCCCTTCTTACATCGCTCCGTGCTGCACGGGCTGCTGCTTGGCCTCTAAGCGTCTTCATGAGGAACCACCGTGTCATCACACAACCTCCTGCAAACGCTTTCTCCCTGCCATCGGCCAGGAAAATTGCGAGGGCTGCCATTGCTCCACCATAACGCCACAAGTTTTCCTCCCCTGCAGACAGCGTCAAGCCCTCGCTTCGGTCTGAAGGCTGAAAACAGCCCCAGCAGAGTTACTGGTGAAAGCACGAAGCAAACTGTCCATCGGGCTTCACAAATCTCAAGACGTGAGGGACACGGTCAGACTTCAAAGTGCCAAGTGCTGCTCCACAGCTTGGAGGAACCAGCCACTGCACACCACAAACCCGAGTTCAGCGCACTGACTCTTCATTAGCTGAAGAGTAATTACAGAAGCAGAACCACCACCTACTCACCTGGCTGAATTTCCTTTCCGGGACTTGTCAGGGTGCAGAGCAAACAGCCTGCCCCTGCCCCATCCCCTCTGTCCCTCTGCAAGGCTACAGACCCTCACCCCGCCTCCGAGGGGCTCTGAAGAGCTCTGCGGCCGCTCCTCCTGAGCTACACTGCCAAAGGAAGCACCGCGTACCCTGAGGAGACGGCAGCTGGGCACTGCTTGTAGCACCCTTCTGGGTGTGGAAACCTCCCACAGCAGAGCCCGGGGACCTCTGTGCTTTCTCTGCGCTCTGTCCTAACCTTTGTGGGGTTTGCCAACAGACCCGTCTGGGTAACGACTGCTAAGCGGGTAGAACGTGGGTCATGAAACACCTTTGCTCGTGACCCAAGTCCAATTTAAGGTGCTACAGAGCCTCGTTACACCAAACAATCCATTAACTGCTGCCTTCGCCACGGCTGCAACTGAAAGGACGCTTGCAGTTAGAGGTGCAAGCCTGAGCTACCGTCCCTTTCACAGAATCACCTCATTGGAAGAGACCTTCAGCATCATCGGGTCCAACCGTTCACCCTGCGCTGCTTCGCTTTGTGGCAAAACGGACACTCGAAAAACTTAGTTCAGCGCAAAACCTCAGCAGGGCGTCAGAAGAGCGCTGGCTGCACTGTAACCCAGGGACGTGCTGCTCTCGCCAACTGATAAGGTGATATCATCCCAGCGCGTGTGAGGAGCTTGAAGAGACTAAAACTCGCCAGAGCAGGACAGCGGCCGCGCTGGAGCAGCGTTCTGGTCAAGAGGCAAAGCAGCATCTGCAGCAGCCACGGACGGAAGAAAAGGCACCATGAAAACAAAAGCGATGCCGACAGACATGAGGTGATCTTGGAAGGACAGGCAAGCTGTCCACCGCAGAGAGCACGATTATTTTCAACGCTGCTGAGCGTTGCTGCAGGCTCGGCCTCTGCCCTCCAGCTGTAAATGCCCGCCGTTCAGAAAAGTACTTCCTTTTACGCACGTTGAATTTCCCATTTCTAAACGTGACGTGAGTGGCGTTAGGAGGAAGAAAAGGTTCTGCGCTTCCTTCCCTAGGCCGCAGGTTATTTGAGAGGTGTTTATATTTCTGGTTCTGGCTTATTTCTTGCAGATGATGCAACAAGGGGAAGCTCTACCCGCCCTGCAGCCAGCGCCACGCTTCTGTAGGCGTAACCCCACCCGAGGCTGGTTCAGGGCCAGCTACCTGCGTTACTGTCCACCTCCTGCTCCCCGCTTCCTCCAGCCCAAGTGGCAGAGGGATGCTGCAGTGCTGCAGGCAGCGAAGGCCGTTAACCCTCGCCCTGCTGCAGCCTGGCGTGGTGGGGAACCAGCTCCCCACTGCACCAGGCTTTGCTGGAGATGGGGGTGCGCCGGCACCGAGCTGCTAAAGCCCAGCCGTGTCGGTTCCTTACGAGAGCCTCCGGACAGCCCGGTCCTTGCTGCAGACTGTTTGTAAGTCAGGAGAGATCTGCTGTTGCAGGGAGGAGTGGTGGTTGCAGGCATTTTAACTCCTCCCTAACACAGCAAACTTGTCATTTGTTGGCTTCGCAGACACTGCTTTTGTATGACTGCACCAGTGGGAAGAAAGGCCAGCAACGAGGAGAGCGCAGCCCAAGCTCTGGCAGCGATTATGCTGCTTCCCCGTCTTAGAACAGCAGCGCCTCACCGGCAGCGGCAGCAGCTGTGAGCTCTGTAAACACTCCAGACAGTTTCCTCTGAACTGCTAGCACTGTCCGAGCCCTAAACTAAGCACCAGCACCGAGCACGGTCCAGCCCCGAGCTCACGCCGACGCAGTCACCACCAGCATCCCAGCACGGCCAAGCTGCGCAGCAGCTACCCCAACTGCACCACGGCCAAGCACCCGTCACCGGTCTGAAACAGGAGCCTCGAGCAGGTGCTGCTGGAGATCTCTGTGGTCACAGGGCTTTGGGTCTGTAAGGGTTTCTCTGTTCCCACCTCAAAGGGTCCAAACGCACGTCTGTAAAGCCTCAGCACACAGAACTGCGGCACTCTGCAGATCTGGCCTCACTGAAAACACACCCCATCATCTTCAAGTGGATTTTCTTAAGAGATCTGACCTTGCAGGCTGTGGCTGGTACCACCTGGAGCTGTCCTAGAAAAAGCACGGGGCAGCGTCCCCATCATCTTCAAGTGGATTTTCTTAAGAGATCTGACCTTGCAGGCTGTGGCTGCTACCACATGGAGCTGTCCTAGAAACAGCACGGGGCAGCTTCCAGAGGGGTGGGGGAAGCAGTGCGATTTGCTAGAACAACGGGACGTGGTGAAGGAGCTGAGGGGGTGTGATCCACGGATGTTTCCCCCTCAGCAGACAGAGCACCTGGCAATGCCTAGGCAGGATGTCCCGGAATGAGGACACCGTCGTGCTACGCTGACGACTGAAATCCAGAGAAGATTGGCAGAGAAGGCAGCAGAACTGCAGCCACCCTACAGAGGTGAACGTAGTCCTTACGGGGCCATCGCGCGTTACAGACCTGCCTTTTCTCAACTGGTGAGACACAAAGGGATGCTGCAGGGCTTGGAAGAGAAGGGGAGAGATCCACTAGATCCAGGGACCGAGAGCAGCACAAAGATCTGAGGAGAAGGCCGTAGGGGTCAGAGAGAGATAATGGGACCCTTCTAGAGAAAAACAGGGTGACCATTGCTACGTATCACAGGAGGGGCCTGTTTTGAGGGGTCCCAGTGGGTACCGAAACTTGAATGGTGACTATGGGCCAGGTTCATCTCTGCCTCTATCACTGCAGGCAAGGTTTTTGCACCGTTGCATTCCTGGAAGGTTGGGAAATGTCCTGAATAAGGCTCGTTCAACGTAACCGTTACACCCAGCATGTTTATTGAGAGGTTATAAATAAACCCTTTGCTGGAGGTAAGGAGCTTTGGGCACTACTGAGAAGGCAAACCTATTAGCAGAGATCGGAGCAGCGCTGTCCTCTGCCTGCTGCGAGCGCAGCGCCGCCGCAGTTAAGAGCTTCCTTGTTAAGACTCATTTAGTGGCATTAGAGAGGCACAGGCAGCCAGGTAGGGGTTATAAAAAGACAAATCCCTCACGTGTCTAATCGGCTGCGACATCCTATCTGCAAGGTGGGCGAACAGGTCTCTTCACCAAGCCACCAGAGAAGGGGGCAGCTTCCACAGTCACAGGGCACGAGCTGTAAGGAGGTTTCGATGGTTCAGAGGCTGCGCGTCCACTGTGATTGCAGGAGGAGAGCGAGCCAGGAACAACACCCTCCCTGGGGCCAAGCGAGAGCTCACTAAAGAATCGGTGTTCCACAGCAGTCAGAGAAATGCAACAGCGAGGTGTGACAGGAATAGCAAACCCTCTGCGTTATGGTTTGAGAGGCTTTGGGCTGATGAGTGTCTTGCCCACTGACGAGCGCTAACTTCCCCATGGCAACCGCAGCTGCTCGTTCTGCAGAGGAACGGGAGTATGAAATAACCGAGCAGCCTCTAACAGCCAGCGCTTCTGTCCCAGGTGGAAAACCCCACATTGTGGAGCAGGCGGAGATAGAGACCATCAGCAGTGGGAGGCTCTTCTCAGCCCCTCAGCATCTCCCAGCGACTGAGGCGAGAGGGAAGGTCTGCAAGTACCATGTAACACATCAGATTTAAGGAGATGAGAGAAAACCTCCCCAAAGGTCAGGATGAAACCAGACTCCCAACTTTTCCACCAGCGAGAAACGCACAGGCGACCTGGGAAGTGCACCAGACACGGTTCTGGGAGAAAAGCTACTGGCACTTCCTAATGGGGAAGGAAGGAGCAGGAAAATTTTCCTATAGGAACAAGCAGGGAGCAGATAAATCGGTGGTTTCTTATCAAGTCCTGAGGTTACAGCCTCGCGAACCAGAGTCCAGCTGAGGACAGAACACTTCCTTAGCAGGCTTGGGACGCCAGGGGCTGTGCTGCCCCTCAGCTTCCACTGACCCGTCCCCG